>NC_035108.1:99845091-100145091 GCF_002204515.2 Aedes aegypti
TTAATTAGGTATGGGAACTCCGGCTACCGGAATATTCCCGAGTTCCTCTGGCCACTTCTAGATACTAGAAATTTGGGCCAGTATACTGACAAAAAATCATTCGGATCCGTTTAGAATTCGCTGAGCGGCGAGGATTTTAGTATTTTTGCTTTCACTCAGGCCTATACGGGTTAATGTTGATAAAAAGTATAATATTAATTCTATTACTTGACTAGTCACATGTCAATTGTATGTATTGTCAATTGCGGTGCACACCCCTTTTTTAAAGGGCACACGATTTAGTCTCCGCACTAGGCCCCGAAAACCCTAGTTACGTTACTGACTTCTTCAATAAATTAAATAAACCATTGTGAATTTTATTAGAAGAGTATCTGTAGCAAATTTCTTGGAGAATTGGTAGAGAAATGTCCAGCAGAATTTCTGCATGGACCTCTGGAGCAGTTCCTGATAGCATTGAATGAATTGTCTACAGGTGGGGTGACCCATTTCGCATAAGGACATTTCGCATAAGGACATTTCGCATAAGGACGTTTGGCATAATGGACGTTTTGCATAAATCAGTTCCATATAAGAACAGGTAGCATTTCAAAGAAGGCATATAATTCCGATTATTCCAAACTTACATGATGCCAAACGTCCGTATGTGAAACGTCCCCCAATTCTTATTTGCTTATAAAATACTTTAGTATTGATTGGAATACGTATAATCAAAATATTTTCCCGATATGTTCTGGGAAATTGGACGAAAATAAGCTGGCACCCAACACCCAACAGCTAGTGATTCTGTTGGCGCCACTTTCGCGATTGTACGACATTTCCCAGAATGACGTTCCCCAGAACGACATTCCCCAGAACGCCATTCCCCAGAATTGGACATTCCCCAGAAATCCATTCCCCAGAATGGGACATTCCCCAGAAATCCATTCCCCAGAATGGGACATTCCCCAGAAAAAAATAACAAGAGATCTTTGAGGTGTTCAAATCCAGGAAAATGGTAAATAGTAAATAGTGAATGCATCTAACTGGAAAATTCGAGGAAAACCATAATTTTCATAGGTAAAACATTTTCGTATTGTTTTTTTTTTTTACTTTTAACGGTAGGACTTTCGGTTTGTTGCAGTCTTTCATTTATTGAATGGAGAATCTTTAAATCAAAAATTCTTTAAAATTAACCACCTATGGTCGGAAATGCAATTCGAATCATTTGGACGATTTTTATATTTTTTGACGATTTTCTCGTCGAAAAAGTTAAAATTTAGCGTGACATAATATGTGTACCATCCCTAATTATTTAGACAATAAACCTAGGAAAAACAGCATATGCTCAAAAGAAGGGAGAATATGCCAAGAAAGCCGAAAAAGAAATTCCATTAATTTTCTTTGTGACATATTACACTACACCAATCTCCCTTTGAAAGTACAATTAGAAAGAACAGCCAATTTTAAAATAAGGAAGAATAACTATGAAAACAAAAAAACAATAGCTTGGATCAAGTTTGATCATAAAACACAGTATGACATATGTAGGAACAGCTTATGTTAAACGGTTGAGCTACTTTTCCTCGAACGTCGGTTTCCCAAATGTCGTTTCCCCGAACGCCAGTTCCCAGAATGCCAGTGCCCCGAACAACCCGTTTCCCCGAATAGCCTAGTTTCCGAAAAGTTTTTAGCTATTATAATTATCATAACTTTTGTGTTTCGAGGTGGTAACGAACCAGTCATCTAATATGCACCCTTCTTCACTTGATTGGTGGTTCTTTCGAGTTTCACCATCATTGGCATTTTTGGCAAGATATATTTAGTCGAGGATGACGTTCAAATCTATATTATCTTCTTCTTTTAACTGCTAATCATTCATTCTAGTTCAGCACCCAGTCCTTAAAGACTATTCTTGCATCTGTTTGAACTGCATCGCTATTCGGGGAAACGGGTCATTCGGAGAGGTGGCATTCAGGGAAATGATATTCAGGGAAACGACAGTAGCACAATTATGAAATTATTTAAGACACAATTAAGAAATTTTTTAAACAGCATTTTCCTCCTAAGATTATGGTTGGGCCTGCCGATGAACCACTTAGCCACAAAACCACCTCTTTCCCCCTTCGTGATTTTTTGACCGTACAAACTTTTTGAGATTTGTATGCCACACACCCTTCCCCTTCCATAGAAGACCAAGTGATTTATGGACGGCAGCTTAGATGGTTTGCCTGAGAAAAAGGAAGCAAACACTCGCCGTTCAAAAGATTTTAACTCAATTCCGATTGATTATTATTCGGTTGAGATCCATAATAATGAATTTGACAAAATAATATTTTGGGTGAATTGACGTCTGTGTCCGGAATTCGAAGCTTAGGGGAATTCGAATCAATTCAGTAGGTACATTTCTTAACGACAAAAAAACTAAACTACCAATTTTTTCCACTCTTTACAAACGTATAAAACCCATTCTGGGGAATGTCCTATTCTGGGGAATGGTTTTCTGGGGAATGTCCCATTCTGGGGAATAGATTTCTGGGAAATGTCACATTCTGGGGAATGGGTTTCTGGGGAACGTCATTCTGGGGAATGTCGTTTTGGGGTTTGACTTTCTGGGAAATGTCCTACAACCCACTTTCGCCTTAACTTTCTTCACAACGTGAAGATATTCCTTAGAGCAGAAGCTGAAATATGATCATTATGAATTTGAGTCACAAAGTCTTTTGAACTTTCGTCACACTCCACCCAACATTATGTGAATGACCGGCGCAGAGTGTCGCAACCATACCACTATGGGCGATCAGGCGCCCAAAAATCGAAAATATGACTTGTTATGATGTTTTTTTTTGGTTATCATTCCATTGTAAATACTTCTATTAATGTATTTCTGGAGTGTCCGACCAAGCTCTTTTGTAGTTTACACTATGCCAAAGATGAGGAGTATATAGAAAAACAATAAAAGAAACTGCAAACACAAGGTTTTGTTGGATGAAATAACTTATAAACACTAAGGTAAAGTTTTAGCAGATCTTATGACAGTCGGCAAACATATTTTTAATCGCTAGCCTATATGTAAACTCCCCATAGTGCGTAGGAATGTACAGAGGCCCATGCCTATGCCATCTACCACCTTCGTGTCGTCGATCGATTGGGTTGCTCGGTAGTGTATACTTAACGATCCGCCCCCATAGTTCGTAACATCAACCGTATACCTATTTGATGCACTTCCAAAGCCCACCGTTAAGTACCTTTGAAGCAAAAGAAGGCAAGTCCATTTCGGTTCAGCAACAATGGCTCTCTCGTCTTCGATCGCTTTGGTTTGCTCGGAACAAAGATGCCCCCGCTTCCATTTTTACCAAATGAAGAAGAAAAAACAAGATCCCCAATTGTCTCAGACTAACTAGACGACTCTTCGTTAGCTCTTTATCAATGCCGGTCAATCACTAAAACAGGAAGCAAACACTCGTAACCCACCTCAAAGACGCTTGCGGGGGAAAAATTCAAACTTTTCAAATGGATGCACTGTGGGTCAAAAAGCTTTCTTCATGGTATTACAGCAGCTGGTACTGCATACAACATGACTGGCCTGAAAATTGGTTTGAAGATCAAATGCTTGTTTTGAAGACAAAGTTTTGATTTTCTATTAATTAGGGGACAGAGACATTTTACATATTTGTTGGCTTAAATGTCCTCAATGTGATTTTTGAAAGTTTTTTTTCTTATCTAGCATGATCCCTAGATACTTAACTTCATCCGACCAATTTATTGGAACCCCTTTCATCGTGACCACATGTCTACTTGAAGGTTTCAAATAAAGAGCTTTTGGTTTATGTGGGAATATTATTACTTGAGTTTTGGAAGCATTAGGAGAAATCTTCCATTGTTGCAAGTATGAAGAAAAAATATCCAAACTTTTTTGCAATCGACTATAAAGTATATTTACCAAGTTGTGTTTCGACAGAAACACCTAATTTTTCAAAAACGTTAGATTAAAATGACGAAAAAGTTGATGTTTTATACGCCTATGAATGATGATTGCAACTCCCCCACATGTCCCATCAAATCGATCATTACGATAAACAAAAAAGTTTGAATCTCTTCTGAGTTTAGATCCAGGTTTCAAATAAGTCTCAGTAAGAACTGCTACGGTATGTTATTAGCTGTTAGAAAATTAAACATCTCATCCTCTTTACCATTCAAGCATTTCAATTTAAATTATTTAAAAATTTATTTGAATCCACTAAAACGTAATCGGAAAACAATTTGATTTAGTAAACACCAAGTTGGATTGCTTCAGCTAATGCGGTGGTATTGAATATTGCATCAATCATTTGATTCAATTGTAGGGTTCAAAAATCAAAGCAAGAAAAAAATAGTATATTTTCAGGATCAATATGAAAGCGTATGGAATTTTCTTGCGAAATTTTCATTTCTGGTCCATAGTGGAACCCGTGGTCGTCTGCTCAAAAGTAAGACGCCGCAATTGGCGGCGCTGGTCCAGATTAACCCGCCAACGACGACCAACAATGCGCCGCGCCGGGAAACCTTTAAACCGCATAATTACCTCAGCTCTTACCTTATGCTCTTTTCGCTTCCGGAGATGTGACGACACGATCCACCGCTCGAGAAGAGGGCTCGTTGAGCTTCTTATTCGGTTGCTGGAGAAAGAGTCAGCCTAAGATGCACGTTGATGCTGTTGTCGTTGTTTATGTTGTTATTGTTTCTAACGTTGGCTAAACAAAAACCTCCATGGAGCCGTTGTTATTTGCAGTGTTGCCTGTTGTGTGTGTGATGTTTTACGTTTTGCAACACCGCGCGCGCACCGAAATGTGGATTTCGAACCGAAATTAGCTGTTTGTAGTTCACTTGCATTCGCCGCCACTTAGACAGGTAGGTAGATAGACAGGCAGCACGAATCAACACTTCATATTTCGTAAAACTCACCGGAGCACAAGCCGAACGCGAATGGATTACTTGCAAAACTTGCTGAACAGTGATTGCGTTTGTTTGCTTGATTTGATTAGAGAGATGCAGACCGGAATGTAGTGGCAATCCTGAACGATTGGTTATTGGTTATGCGTGAAACTCAGCGTTTAGTTTTTATCGTCTTCAAGAGGATGATCATCGCTCAAGCACGGAGATACTATTTTCATAGATTGAGCAACAGAAAAAAAATGTTTTCGATTGAAAATTGGATCATGATACAGGGGATAGGCAAAATGATTGAGATAGGCAAAATTTTGCCTAAATTCAAATGCTCATAACTTTATGAAAAATTGATAAAATTGGATGCATCTGGAAGCAGTCGACGGCAAATTTGGTCTACTTTCAGGAACTTGCTTGGCCATGCATATTGGCCACTGGACACCGGAGATGTTCCGGATTTTCCGAGGTCATGTCTAAATGTCATTTTTTCTGTCACTTGTATTTTTGTGCGGTGTAAAGTTGGATAGATGTTTACTATTTTCCTAGAAACTAGAACTAATAGGAAGTCGAATGCCGTCGGACGCATCAAGATTGGTTGGAAATCTTCAGAAATATGACCATTTCCGTAAAATGGTTCCGAAAACATGGTCAGTCATGTGTGTATTTCCAATTATGTAAATATTAACCAGAACTATATCCAAGTGGGCATCAACCTTAAAAATAATGTTTCCAGCAGCATATTCAAAATCATTAGATACGTAGACCACTCGACAGAAGGTTCCAGGTGCCCTGGGGAAAGTGGTCAATTAGGAACATATCTGGAACCATATCAATATGGGCATTAAACTTCATGGTTTTCAAAGCTTATGCTATCCGAAGCATATTTTCCAGCACCACCGGCTGCCATGACGACTCTATTGTAGGTTCCAGGTGCCCCAGGGGATTTGGCCAATTTGGCCGTTCACCTGTTAAGAATCACCTTCTACCATGAACAGTAGGATCCATGTGACTTGAAGGATGTGGAGCATTTTCAGAATCACAAGATTAAATAACCACTCTATAGAAGATTCCATGGGCTCCTAGAGATGTGGCCAATTCGGAACATAACCACATCCCCAGGGCCCATGGAAACTATTACACAGTGCAGTGGTTATATAAATATGTTGCACTGTAAATGCTTCTAGTAGCATAGCCTTCAAAAAACTTGATGTTTATACCCATACTGATGTGTTTTCGGGCATGTTTTGAATTGGCCACATGCCCGGGGGCACCTGGAACCTACTATAGAGTCGTCATGGCAGCCGGTGGTGCTGGAAATGCTTCGGAAAGCATAACCTTTGAAAATCATGAAGTTTATTGCCCATATTGATATGGTTCCAGTTATGTTCCTAATTGACCACTTCCCCCAGGGCACCTGGAACCTTCTATAGAGTGGTCTATACATCCAATGGTTCTGAATATGCTGCTGGAAACATCATTTTAAAGGTTGATGCCCACTTGGATATAGTTCCGGATAGTATTTACATAATTGGGAATAAAAACATGACTGACCATGTTTTCCGGAACCATTTTACGGAAATGGTCATATTTCTGAAGATTTCCAACCAATCTTGATGCGTCCGGCGGCATTCAACTTCCTATTAGTTCTAGTTTCAAGGAAAATAGTAAACATCTATCCAACTTTACACCGTACAAAAATACAAGTGACAGAAAAAATGACATTTAGACATGACCTCGGAAAATCCGGAACATCTCCGGTGTCCAGTGGCCAATATGCATGGCCAAGCAAGTTCCTGAAAGTAGACCAAATTTGCCGTCGACTGCTTCCAGATGCATCCAATTTTATCAATTTTTCATAAAGTTATGAGCATTTGAATTTAGGCAAAATTTTGCCTATCTCAATCATTTTGCCTATCCCCTGTAATAGGTTCCTTCCTTATTATATCTGGTGTTACATCCCAATTGGGACCGAACTGCCTTCTCAGCTTAGTGTTTAACGAGCATTTTCATATATAAATTTCTTAGTCAACTGTGATTTTTTTGCATTTTGTAGCCAATTTTGTAAGCAAGATTCTTCATGCCCTGGGAAGTCAAGAAAATTCGTTACCTGAAATTGTCCTCATTGATTCCTCATAAGGCCAACAGGCTAAAATTCGAGATGGAATCTACTTCCACTATAAGTTTTTGGGACGTGGAATCCCTAACACTTCAGTGGTCATAATGTTATAGGGTTTCAATGTTAGTAATGGCCCGTTTAGAAGCTGAAATTCATTCTCGACGCTATTCTGCAATGATGTCTCAGACGGATATACGTTTTGTTGAGTCTAACAACAAGCTCAATGTCTTTACTTCATACACGGAGACGGAATTCAACTCAATTTTGGGTTGTTTCAACGCAATTCCGTAGTTGAGCCCAATAACTTAATTTTGGCTAAATTTCCAAGGTCCCCACTAGGTAGTTTGGCTTTAATTCCATTAGAAAAATATACTCAATTTTGGGTTGATTTAACGCAAAATTGAGTTCTTTCGACCCAAACATAAGAAAAGTTGCATTTACCCAAATTTGGCTTATTGGGCCAAAGTACCCCCATTGGGTAGATGCAGCTCTCTCTATTTTTGACAACATTCGTGTGGGAGAAAGAGAAAACCGAGAGATTTTGGGTTGAAACTATAATCGATATAGTTAATTTTGGGTAAAGTAAACTCAAAAATTAGGTAAAAATATTTCTCCGTGTAGTAAGCATATTAAACATATTGCGCAATTCTTTCATCACTGGACTATCGCAGAAGTTTTTACAAGTGCGGAAACGCCAATAAAAGTGCGCAATGGCATCAAACTGGGTAGGTGTCTTCGGATGACTTATTCTTTGTAAATCAGAAAATAAGTGCTCTGAAGACACCAACGTAATTTGATGCAATCCCACACTTTTATTCACACTTTCGCACATATGAGGCCGCACTTCGTAGTCCAGTGGTGAAAGAAATACACAATACAAAATCATTCGATTTTTCCAGCGAAATATGCATTTCCAAAACTGATGTCCGAATGCCTATTATGGATCCTCTCGGGGTCCATAATAGGATTATTTACAAATTTGACGTTTCCTATTATGGACTCTCCATTTGATCCCCATGTAATCTGGCTCACTGCCGACGTGTCAATTATTGACCGACCCACCTGGAAATGCTAATCATGGACCCTCTTGTGTGGTTTAATTTACAAAACTGTTCAAATATCTGTATTTATGCGCCTCAAACTAAATATTTTGCCTGAAACTGCTGACTAACAATGCAATCGAAGTTTCCCCGGTGGATTTTCAAAGGAATAAGATTGCTTTGAGTCTTAATTTTATGTTTTTCTGTAAGGGGTCCATAATACGCAAAGGGTCCATTACCGGCATCGACTCCCTATTTTGTACAAAACTTGCAGGAATATTCACTTTCCATGCACAGTATCTGCACATTGGTTTTAACAATGGTCTGGTCATTCATTGTGTTGGGCAAGTTACATTTCTAGATTAATCTCCCTTAAAAGTGACATAGAATTTCAATTTATTTTTTCCATAAATGGAGATACAGCAGTGCTACCTTGAGCAAAATTAAGGATAATTTCCTTTCCTACATTAAAATTTATTGAAACAACTTTAACGTTGTCTAATCAATTGTAAGACGCGTTTAGTTAATTTTTTGGGTATAACTAGCGATCCTTTATATAAGAAAGATTCGCGAAAACTGACTTTGATGTCAAAATGTCAGCCAATCGAGCATGTCCGTGATACAGCATTATCTTCAACCCAAAGGAAACTCAGCACTGCCGGTCTGTAGCCAAATCATTCTATTTCATTTCCGATAATCTCCCATATAAAGGAACACTAGGTATAACCTTTTGAAACAGGAGGGTTAAACCACAGACAAACAGACGTAACACTTAGAAAAAAAATATTCAAAATCCATCACCCAGTTTACACCATCATCATCTGGTGAGCATGTCGCACGAAAAGGTGTTTCGTGCAACAAGACAAGAGACCAAGCCATCAAATTTGAACATTTTGTAGGAAAAACGGAAAATACGTACTTTAATTTGCGCTGTTTCTTTCATCAGCACTAGCATATATACTCTATATGAAAAATTGGTAATTCTGTCAAATTTTAACATTTATAGTCACAAGTTCAATATTATGGCTGACTTTTTCATCAAAATTCCAAACTTGGTATATGATTCAGGAGCAATAGTCAAGATATTAGTTGAATTGGTTTACTTCTGTAATTTTTAGGTTAATTGAAAATTAGTGGGATAGCATACTAAGATAAACACCTTTTACGATTTTTATTTCCCGTTTGTATTTAGAACGTCCTACTAAAATCACTAAAACACAAGTTTTTTGCTGAAAATCCCATGCCATGTAAATGTACAGAATAAGTCTTCCGAAAATTCTAGAAACAACACGTTATACCCATTAAGCCACTCTATGCTCATTGCGCTTTCCTAGTAATCTACAGTTCCATCATGCGATCGGCTTGCACAACGATGAGCCACTCTTCTGTATCGTGTTGGTATGCACTGTCCAAGTACGCCGCCACTGTACTGCAATTCCAAATAAAAATGTCGAAGCACTATCACATCCACCAACCGAAGTGGTCTTCCTCATGTTTTATTTTCCTGTGGTGTTCACTGAACCTTCCGGGCACTGGCCTCTCTCTTCCTTTATGTGATCTCGTTGGTTGGCACTTGTTCTAACCTCACGACCACACACCGTACGATAAAGTATAACTTATAATGCAACCACTTCTTCTGTACAATGTAACCTGTTTGCTGCTTTAACACGATGGCACATTACGCAAAGACAAAACCGTTCCCGGTTCCCTGCGAGAAAGCTTACGCGTAGCCGTAGGGTGTCCCAAAAAAGTGTCAAGAAGTTAACTGCATGATTGAGTATGTAATTTATTTATTATTGAATGTTACAGCAAGGTTGAAACATTTATTATTCGAATCCAATTTTTTTTCCGGTTTTAAATATTTTTTTTGTTTAAATTAAACTTTACGGTGTATTTTGATTTCCGTGTTCCTTCCGTTATGTCAGATTGGAACAACCCAGTGTGGAGTTTTTTCGATTAAGTGAACGTCAAACATGATCAAATGGCAAGGTTTAAACTGACCGATTTTTTAAATTGCGGTTTGGATATAATATAGCAGGCTTTGGAGCGGGAAAATTTGCCAAAATAAATGCTCTTCGTGCAATTTAATCAAATTTTATCAAAAAAATCAGGACCCATTTTTTTTTTATTGTATCAATATTTTCTTATGTTTCCTTAAGACACAAAAATACAGAGATACGTAATCTGATTTTTTTAAAAATATATCAGCTAGCAACTGTGCCGAATCCAATATTGAACTCCACGCTAAAAGTGGCTCACAAGTTTCATGTGTTGAGTTTATACAGGTTGGGATAGCGAATAAAACCAATGGCATGAGTAAGGCATACATTATGCAAAACATGACAATTGCAACCGACTCGTGTATTCAGAAAAAAAAATGCTACTTTATAAAAGCGTTTTTGTGTGATATCTTTAATGTTTAATCGTTTTCAAGTTATTTTACGTGAGAGTTTTCATCACAACGCATAATAAAGCAACATAAAAGTTTATGCCAACACACAGAAAAGCAATAAATTTTATTGTTTTGCGTGAAAATGTCTTGGAACCCATCCTATAAAAGCACCATACATTCTTTTTTGGTTTGGTCTGAATTTGGTAAAAAAGTTTTTACCAAAATTAACATAACAAAGTGCCACAATATTTGATGTTACACATATATGCCTCCTGGATCGAATGGAGATTCACAATATGCTTGTTTATAAGATTTGAAAATTTAAAAAAATGTACAGTATTTGTTTTTTTCTATTCCGGTAATTTTCGACTCATATGAAGCACATAATTGATAAATACTCAAAAAATCGTTCATTTTTTTATAAAATCGGTACGCGTAACCTCTAGCCACTTTGTTGAAGTATTAAGCTTTTGCTTCGGTCACTATAATCTATCATTTAAGAGGTGAGTAAATTCACTTTTTTGACACTTTTATTCATTTTTGGGACACCCTATTCCGCGATCATGCAATCGATCGAGAACGGTGGACGGGACCTCTTCCCGGCTGACGACACTGGTCCCGACCTGACCGACACGGAACGCCCATTAGTATTCAAGCGAAGTCTCCGCGGAAAGCAAACTCCCGTAATCTTCTCCAACGCGCACAACTCAGCAAACGGAACGGAACACGCGCCCGATTTTATGACACAGCTGTAGGGTAATCGCAATCGATTCTGCGTACCTTGGATGCGACACTTTCTGGAACGGTGTGCCCAGACACACCAAAAGCACGCGTGCCCGCCCGAATGAAATAGGAAACTACTAAAACCGACTTAGGGAAAAACTGGAGCAATCGAAAGCTCCTCGCGATCTGCGATCTGCACCTCACGAACGCTACTTTGGAACTGATTGAGTGGTGCGCACGAGTGACTGGCTCGATCGGTGGTTCGCTGCGCTTGGAACTTATGCGCGAGACAGGGACTGGACCGTGTATGATGTTGGCTGGTTGCGCCAGAGGCAGTAGTAGGGTGCCAAGAATTGGGAAAAACAAGTCTGCTAAGGAAATTGAACGCATATTCAGAATTGGCATTCAATATGATTACTAATATATTTTTTATTTTGTTTTTATATCATTTCAATTATTTCGTTTTTTTTTTTGATGACGGGGTTGGTGGTCTGATGGCTACCGCTTCTGCTTCATATGCAGAAGGTCATGGGTTCAATCCCAGGCCCGTCCCTTTCCTCGTACTTTGTAGTTGTATATCTCTCACTTGCTTCTATCTTCCATTCTAAATATATCACACTCAAAACTATTCGTTCATAGCAAAACGCTAGAACCAGAGACGGACAAAAAACCGTTTCCCTAACGCTTCCTACTTCCACGCGCGCACGCCTTTCTTACGATATATAGGCAGTCTGCTAACCACAAAAGCAAACCTTTCTGCCATGCCTTTCCCCCAATCCATACACTCCCGCATGAACTGACGTGGATGCAGTGGAATATACGGTCTACGTGTGAGTCAGTTCAATGCATCATCAATTCCTCCCCCTTCCCCTCATTGGTCTGCATTCTGACGTGGCAGGTGCCATTGTTGCCTAAAAATTGAAGATCACCAGCACTTATACACTGAGGATGCCTGTTAGTCCCAAGCAGTCATTCGGTTGGTTCCTTGTGTAAGTGCAGCTGATCTGGCGATACTGGAGTGCATCCACGGGCGGCCAATCAAGCTCTCAAGCTCAAGCTCATTTCAATTATTTCGTTTTTTTTTATAAAACTAAATTAAGCTACTATTTACAACATATTAAGCTTTATATTACGAATTCAAATTTTTCACAGATGATCTGAATTAACCTGGCTAAAAAAGATAAGAGAAATCACTTTTTTATGAACTTAATCTAAATAGGTTTTATATTTGGAGAAAATCTACCAAGAAAAGCCTTAAAAGGTAACTCAGAGAGCGTGAGGACTGACGCACCAACAACGAACCACTAAAGCCAGCCCATGCACTGTACTTGAGCAATTCTTGATGTTCAGAGTGCATAGACATTACCCCTGGTCTTAGAGTCTTAGTCTCCGGAACCACCTTACGGTATTTCTTTGGGGAGGGGCCAGTGCATATTAACTAGGGCGGTTAAGGTGAAGATGAATTGGCTTCGATTTATCTGGCATGGCTTCACCACCAGCTAGTGACCAATCGATTAAGTTTTCAGTTTAAACGGATGTTTGGTTCTCCAGATTTGTATTCTTAAAAATTTGAAGTTTGGCTTCGATGCATTTTCACCTTAAAACTGTTTGAAAATCCAATCTGCCATATCTTTCTTATCATCCTTACCATAAAAATAGTGTTCTGTGAAATTTTCAGCTTTCTAGGTGGTGGGGTGATTTAAAGGTGACCCAAAGACAAAGTAGGTTTATATGGAAATTACTATGGAGAAATTTTGAATCATTTGGTATGGAAAACAGCCATTGCGTTCTTTATTCTATCTAGTACTGTAAATGGTTTATTAATTCAGTATTGAGCAAAAGTGGATCTATGCTAAATTTGTGTTCAACATTCACTTTGAAACTTTTGACTCTGTTGAGATATGCATTTGAATCTCATTCGTCGTGATAGAAAACTTAATATACAGGGTGTTCAATGAGTTCGAATACACTTTAAAAATGTGTTAAAAAATAAAATACAAAATATTGTTTTCTAAGTCAATTTTTATTAAAGCAATATTTGTTGAGAACATTTAGGGAATATTAGTTGGGAGCAACCTTGGTCGGCGTGTACGATCATACATAACAGTCTAGGGGATTAAGGTCCGGGGAGTTGGGAGGCCACAAAGTCTTATATGAAAAATTAGTCAAATTCTCTCGACACCATGCTTGGACGATATTCGCCGCGTTGGCTGCTGCACCGTCCTGTTGAAATACTTAATGATCCTTCCCGTAGAGGTCCCGAACTGCCGGGGCCACAACCTTTTCCAGAATCTTAGTTTTATAATACGCGACGTTGATTTTCACGTTTTTCTCGATAAACATCAGAAGAAGCTTACTACGTCTGGATACGGCCCCCAAACCATCACCGACGCGGCGCTTTGTTTATGAGGGATGCTGGGATGCTGGTGAACGTCGGCGCCCACAACCTTTCATTTTAGACATTGTGCGGCTGTTGCAAGACAAAGAGTTTGTCATCAGAAAACACGAACTACTGACTTGCATGCCGCGAAAGTATCAGATTGGTTCTGTCCACCCTCTTTTTCGTAGTAGCCTTCGTTACTCCGTGAACCTTGCGTTTCTTGAACGACTTGTATCCCAGATCCTTCACCATGATGGTGTGAGCAGACCCGATCGACACATCCAGATCACCAGCGGTCTTCTGGATCGAGCGGTTCATTTTTCGGCGAACCCGCTTCCTCACCACCTTGATGGTTGCTGGCGTCCTCACTGAACGCGACCGCTCGGATCTCACACGGTCCTTGGCCGAGCCCGTCTCCCTGTACCGACGGATGGTAGTATGAATGAAATTCCGCTTCACCCCAAGGGATTTCAACCGCCGGAATATGTCACTAGGTCGCTCACCTCTCGCAAACAACTTTACTACGACGTCGCGATACTATTTAATCGTGTGCGTCAGTTAACCTATATACGACGCTAAAGCTGACACCAATCCCAATACACAGAATGCAGTGCGCACCTACACAATGATGAAAAGTTTGTGGTCTTCGTAGCCGTTCGGTTAGTGTCACCGAGGCATTTAGCCGCATCGTGTTAAGGAGTGTGGGTTCGATTCCCACGTCAGGCCGAAAAACTTTTCGAGGCGAATGTTTTCCGACTGTGCCACTGGGCGTTGCATGCTAGTCTCTTGTCTAGTGTGGTGCTTCCTTCAAAGGGCAAATAGCCCACTGGAAGCATTAACGTGTAGCGTCTTTTTTATAAAAAAAAAGTTGTATTCGAACTTATTGAACCTACGGGGTGGTAAGCACCACCTCAAATATTTTCATAGTTCAATTATACCTGCGTTTTCCAGAAAACAAATTTTGCGATAAATTCGTTTCCTATCTTTGTAAACGAGATTTTTAACCCCAGGCTAGTTCATCTTGGGATCATCTGTTTTACTTACCTTCCGAAAGTAGACGTCACTATAAGCTTAACCTTTACAATACAAACATAAAAAACGACCAAATGTTTTATTTAACTTGCAATTATTCTCAACTAGAGAGTTCATTTCCCGGCCATTTTGCTCGTCCCAGGATTCGGGACAAAAATCTAAGCTTATCCCGGGAAATTCTGGGATCCCGAGATTTTTCATATTTTCAATAACACTAGTATTTTGGTTAAAATAAAACACAGACTAGTATTTTGGTTGTACAAATTCAACAATACAATGTGTTTTCAATGGAATAAAAAGATGATGTAACTGTCCAAGAGAATTTGTTAATTATAACAAATCACATTCTATGTATGCAAAAGAATAAGAAGATGAAGTAACTTAACAAAAATCAAAACATAGCTGGACCAATAACGGTTTTGCAAGGGATTTTTCAAATTCTCTATAACACTTATGAATGGAAGTATGGTAAAAAATTGAGTAATAGTATTAAAGCTATTTGCTTCAAACATTTGAAAAGTTAGCATACTTTTGGAACAAAGAAACGATTAAAGATCATTGAAGGTATTGTAGAAAATCATACAAAAAGGTAATTACCTAAAATTATTGACTGAAGTTTAGGTGTTCTTTCAAATTTTCTTTCTCAGCCTAGGATTATAGAATCGGTTAATTTTGAAGAGAAAAGCATTAAAATTTTGCAACTAGAATAATAAAAATATATGTTTCTTTTAAAAAAATAAGGAAAAATGTCATTATACTAGTATGCTATTGCTTCTCAGAGAAGAAGATCATTTGAACTAAAAGTAACTGTAGTGTTTGACTGTATGTTGTGAACAAACTGCCGAGCAGAACCATCTCAGTTTGCTATCAATGTCAGCTCCATTGGCGACGCCTGATAACATGTGGCAAATGCTTCGCTAAGAACGCTAAATACACATGAGAATGTCAATAATGATCCAGAGCTGTGCGACACACTTGAGCTGAGAACAGCTTTCATCGTGATGAATGACATGCAAAACCATGAGATCGGATGGTGGTCGATCAACAAAATAATGTGCAGGTTGAAGACCAACGGTCGATAAACGGATGATGACAAAGACGCAGCTGGAAAACAAGTAGTACTGCCACCTATGTTTCCTCGTCAAGATCATTATAGGAGATTGGAACGCCAAGATAAGGAATTGAGATGGACGATTGGGAAACGATTGGGACTGGCAAACACGCTTGATTGGTTTTCCGCCTCTAAGAATATGGTCATTATGGTCTAGCACCTACTTCCAAGATAACCTCCCATACCAATAGTGATCGCCAGTTATCCACAGCAAATGGAATCTCGAATCGATCAGGTATTGCTTGATAGATTGCACATCTCCGACATAATCAACGTCAAAATCTGTCGTGGTGCTAACATTCACTCTACCCACTACTTGATAATTATAAAAATGAGCTTCAATCTTCCTGTCGTTAACAGTGAACGGTACCGACGCCCGCCTCAGCATGACCTTCAGCGTCTGAAGTAGATGGATGTCGCCACAGCACACAGTGATTCCTCTACATACAAAAGATGGAAAAATGTCTTAAAATGGATTTCTCATATTCTTGTAAAGTTTCTTTAACGTACTCAGAATAGTCATATTCAATCAGGTTAGTCATACAACAGAAAATCTATGTTGCACAAGTTTGCGCAAGATGAGTCTATCATTCACCGAAACTTGATTGAAAAATCTTCACTTTAAGAGGAAAATAACCATCATCGTTTTACAAATTTTCAAAACCAGTTTTTTTGCTCACAGTCGAAGCAATGTTCATGAAATCTATCATTGCGTTACACTTCCTATCTGTAATGCAATGATAGATTTTTATGATGATTTCTTTTAATTTGAACGAAAAAACTGGTTTTTCATTTTTGATGATTGCTGATGATTGAATGATTGATTCTTGAGCCTTAAGACTAGTGTCATATGTGTGCGAGTGTGTACTCATATTTGAAAACCATTTTGAATGTCATTTGGTTTTCTCCATATATTTTACAAAGGAGCAAAAAATACGATAACGTTGGCCGTGCTCTTCAAAATGCTCTGAAAAATTCAATTTTCACTCTATCTTTATGAAACTTTGCAAAAACACTATTCAATTATCGTATAAAAGTACAAAAATATATTGGGAATTAATAGTGCAAGTTTGTTTTTCGACTATTTTCCGCTCTCGCATCACTGTGCAGCATCGTTCTTCATTAGACTGGCCCTAAAACAAAAAAGTTGTAAAACTCAACGGGGCACCCCCTAGATATGAGCCTTAGGGTAAGAAAAACGCTCTCTCAAAATTTCAACTCAATTGATTGTTCCACCAGCTGGCGCATTCAATTTGAAGTTTATATGGGATATTCGTCTCAAATATATTGAAAATTGATCCTATGTCACTGTTTCGTTCCGTATACTAATTGTTCGCGTTCAAATAAGCCCAGAATGACAAATACACTAGTTGATACCCTAATGAACATAATTGCAGATTGTTGTATCTTGATTTAATCTCATTTTCATTACTCTTTCAGTTGTTGAAAGTTAGGCTTAGATCAGCACTCCCATACAGTCACTTATATGCATGCGACATGTGCCTCAGCTCGCCCAGCGTCATAGGTGGCTATGATGCGCTTAATGGCTACCTCCAAGCTATGTTGAAGAAATACAAGCAGTATTGCATGATATACTTCAGATGGTTAAAACACCAACTTCATTAATTTTGATCATGATACAATCTTCTACAATATTATTCGATATTACATCAAGTAGTGTTTTTGACATTCTGGGTTCAATTGAACGCGATCATCAATTTTCCTGAACCAAACAGTAGATGATGTGCTGTTGCTCATATGTTTGAGCTGAAAATCCCATATAAACTTCAATTAAAATGCGCCAGCTCATGGAACGACCAAATGAGCTGAATTTTTCAGAAAGGCTTCCTCTAACCTCAAGAAATAATCCTGGGGGGTGCCCCGTGGAATCATACAACTTTATTTTTCTCCCATACTAAGCTGAGCCAGTCTATTCTTCATCTCTAGCAAGCGTAACTTTGCTTGCTGAAACCCTTCTTGGCTGTTGTACTACAGTAAAAGTAGCCACAGGTAAAGTCATTGTGCGTTGAACGTAGTCTATGGCACGATTGGTTTGCTGAAGGGTTTAGAATTATTCTAGAAAGAAAGAACGTAAAGCACCATACACAGAAGCGGAAGCAGAAGACTTGTGTTGATGACACAGGACCGGAGGATCAAGGCAAAGGAAAGCATTTCTACGTCCGAATGTTGAACAAAAGCAGCCAACCAGATCCCACTTTGAGTGAAGTTAAGGATGACGTTCAACCGCTCAAGAATAACACAGCAACTGAGGAAGGTATATGAGCCCGGAAAAGTTGATCTCTTGTCTGCATCGGCTGATAGTAAGAACCTGGCAGACATAACATCTGCAAAAGGAGTAGAGCCAAAGGGTTAAATACTCTATCTACAGAAAACGTTAGCGCTTATCTATCTGTCTTTTCTTGTATCTGTAATACTTGTATGGAGATTGTCAAGGGCTTGCACACAAGTTACTGGAGGGTAATAGACGAAGAGAGATGTTGTAGGTTATGGCCTTCAGTCTATTATGCTCAAAAACGTATTTTAAGTTTTCATCCGACGTTTCGGACACAATTATTGTCCCTTTTTTCTAGAAAAGGTATAATAAATGTTGGTTGGTTGGTTTGACTTTATTACCGAGATTTTTAGCCCTAGGCTAGGCTAGTTCATCTCGGGACCAACGGCTTTACTTCCCTTCCGAAGGAAGTCGTCACTATAACTTTTTACGTCATAAGTGACTATGTCGGGGATGGGATTCGATCCCAGGTCCTCGGCGTGAGAGGCGAGTGTTCTAACCACTACACCAGGTCCGTCCCCTATAATAAATCAAGCCTAATTTTTCAAATCGGCGTATCTAACATTTGGAAGGATTCGAGAAAAATGCGATGCAATATATTGTAAAGCATTTTAAATCCTGTTTAAAATGTTTTGCATTTTTTCTATTGCTGTGTCTTCTATAAGTTGAAAAAAAGAACACCGTTTCTAACCACTATCAAACAATTCCGATTTGTTTTGAATTAGATTGAAAAACTGGTGAAATTATCGAATAAACCCTTTTGCTTTGTGCTGCTCACATACACCATGATGATTCGTCGATATCATACCTTGCTTGATACATACACCTTGCTTGATGCGTCGGTTTGACAGTTCATTTATCACATGCGTCACGTCATATACACCAGTATTGTTTTGAAGTTGCACATACACCGTTTTGCAAATTCCCATATAACATAATAAAGTTTGTTCTATTCGTCAGTTTCTACGTTCAACTACAACGAATATTGAATGTTTCCAATTTCAACTCGACTAACAGGAGCACCGGACGGAGCCGTGAGTAACAAAAGTAAATGGAGAACAGTTCTTGTGAAAAATTTGGTGAGAAATTTGTCTAAAACCGAATACTGATGATGTTCCACATCAGTTTGCCGACCCGTCAGCTTACTGCAGCTGTGAAAATCCGAATCTCTCGATTTCCAACATGTTTAGTAATTCGAAAACAGTATGACGTATCTGCTGATTAAAATTTTATGTTTTGATTCTGCATATAGGTCGCTTTGCTATGAGCATATGTACGGTGTATGTGCTAGCATGAAAAATGTTGACAGTTGAGTCGCTTTGCAATGGTAGGGTGTATGTAGCCAAATTAAAAACACTGAGTAAAGTGCACATAGGGCAGAATTGAAATTTATTTCAAAAAATCAAAAAAATGTTTTAGGATTACTTTTTTGGACTCAATATGTAGATTATGCGTTTGTCAAGCCCATGGAAAGCAAATCTCGATTTGTTTATTTTTGCAGTTACGTCGGAATGAAGAATTATGCTTGAAATGTGTCCGAAACGTCGGATAAAAACTTAAAATCCGTTTTTGAGCATAATAGACTGAAGGCCATAACCTACAACATAACCATCACAGTCGTATCCCCGAGAAAGACGAAGAGAGAGATAGGAGATAATATAAGATATGCACTCATTAGAAAAAAAAAATAATGTCATTGAACTCAACGGCTTTCGTATACCAACTCGTAAAACGATAATGATTGACATTTTAACTTAAGACTGGTTGGATAATGTAGGAGCACAGGTGGTACTACATCCACGTATACAGCGCGAGATGGTTTATACTAGCGAGCTAAATTGTAATTGATTTCTAAAACTACGCATATATTACCGCGTATGCTACCAATGAGCATTTCAACTCACATGCAACGTTTTTTATGTTGATGATGTTGTTCATTGAGCTTGAGCTGATGGTTTTATTGATCCTTCGCAAAACCCTTTCGGGAGAAATATTTACTCCAGCACAAACAATTGCAGTCAGTTCATTTAAAAGACACCACACACTTTCCTTTCACCACTGTTTCCCAATTATTTTTCATCGAATGAGGCTGACTTTTTTACTTGAATACAAGTCGTTATTACAATCAAAAATATCATTAGGGATTTTGGTTAGTATGATGTGGATAGTAGGTACTGGTAGAAAACTTCACTGAGTATACATATGTATTTAAAAACGATTTTTAATGTTATTATGGTCTAACATCACCATATAATATTTTCATCTTTGAATCAAAGTCCTATTTCACTTCTTTAAAACATAGAGCTTCTAATCATTATATAGGTGCAGCAAAATATATGTTTTCATTTTTAATCGATGAAAAATATAGCAAAAATATAATAAAATACATAGAAAATCCGTCTCAAACCATGCGGAATAACTGTTTTCTCCCACGACGGATATTTTTGACCCCATACCAACTTTTTCTTGTCTCATTTAGATCTTTCAAATGACATATGAGTCATCTGTACATTCCGGGCCTAGATTTACCCAATCTCCTTTAGTGATTTTCATCAAATTTTACGTACATTTTGGCAATCCCAGCATTCCCGGGATGTCAGAACTAAAATCTCGGGAAACGTCAAATTCCGGGATTTTTTGTCCCGAGATGGACACTCTATTCTCAACTGATTTTAATGATTCCACCACGATTAGATAGGAAATCTATTATTATTATCAGAAAGTTATGAATAATTTTTAAAATTGGCATAGTTTTAAAATAGGGCCAAAATCCCGTGGTATACCTTACGCTGCTAAAACAGGATACTCAACAGTAAATACATTGAACCACACTAAAACTTCAAGTAAATCATCACATGATGGATAAATTGTTATAAAGATCCTTTTTTTTCCTTTATTAATGAGATTTTCAACCCTAGGCTGGTTCATCTCATGGCTATGAAGATAATATTCTGAGCAATTTCAGTGTATATAGCATACACTAAAAATATATATTGTTTTATAATACGAAATTGTTCGTTTGAACTACGAAATTCTTCGTTGTTTTCTGCAACGAAACAGTTTCGTAAAATGTATGCAACCAGCTACGTAATATGATTCAAGCTCGAAATCAAAACAAACAATGATTGTTATAATATACATACTAAACATTTCGTAAACATTCGTACAATGAATGAAAATAGCGTTATATGTACGAAATCTTGTTTTAGGTTTTGGATAAAATACGAAGAGATGTTTTTAGTGTAGAATCATTTTGAACACATGGTCAGCTGGTACAGATTCCGATAAGGCCGATAAGCGGCCACTCTGGGAATTGTCCCCTTGTTCTATGTAAACCTTGTGTACCGTGGGACAAATATGCGTAGAACGGCAGATATCCGGATGTCAGTTCTGGTGGGCCTCAAAAGGGGATTTTTATTGACTTTTCGGTGCCACAGTATTGTGACGAGTCACAATTCATGATTTTTGTATTGTATTGAAGAAGTATGATGACATAAGTCAGATGGTAGACTAGGACCTACGGGATATTCTGAATTCGGTTCCGGTACGCCACTCACTGAACTGGCTATATTGGTACCTTGCGACTCTACCACACCCGAATCTTTTTCCTCTTCTTTCTTGTGTTACGTCCTAACTGGGACAATGTCTTCTTCTCAGTCTAGTATCCCTGTGAGCACCTTTGCATATATTAATGACAGTTTTCTTTGCCAATTCACCATTTTTGCATCGTGTGGCACGCGCAAAGGTACTCTATGCCTTTTTATTCCTCTAAAACCTGTTTTAGAATGGTTACTCGAAGGTCAAAAGTCTGATGAAAACAGACAACTTAAGGTAATTTTTTGATGGTAATTGTCCCACATGGTCTTTTCTGATTTATAGAAGATAATTCAGCTTGTCCTAAAATAAGTGCTAATCTCTTGAAAACGGTTTAGAAGTTTATTTCTGCTTATCTGGACTCAGTGAGTTAGTTGACTCTTGAGAGGCTTGTCCAGGTAAGGTTTGATGCAAAAGAACCAACAATTTTAAATATCCTTTGTTTTTAAATGATTTATCGCTCTACTAGCTCTACTAGTTTTCTAGATTTGTGGATAGTTCTATCAAGGCCTTTAGATATTCCCTAGAACAAGACGTGTCAGGTAGAAGAACACAAACGAAACCAATGGATTACCTGCTTTGCTCTTGCCCGCAGTTGATCAGCAGAAGTTTTCTCGTTCTCCCCAAATAATGGGGAAAGGCATCTAACTTCAAATTTCTTGTAAATGAAAGCATTAATCGAAAAAATATTTGGTAGGCGTGATAGCCATTATCATTACGTACAACCGGTACCAAAAATTGGGAATTTCAATAAATAATTTGAGCCTTGCATAAGAGGTAAAATACCTCAAATAATACCTTCTGCATATTCTACAAATACCAAGCTGATAATTAGATCAGGTATTGTAATACCTAAATAATACGTGATGGATTTTCATATAAAAGTGATTTTTTTCAATAATAGTTCAATACCTCCAGCAGTCTTCAATACTTATCGAATACCAAAATGAAGTATTTTTAATTGTTTTAAACATTTTTTCCAAATACCATTATAATACCAAAATAAGGGAATTGACAACTGAACAATTCATAATTATGGTATGATACCAAAATATGGTATGCATAAGTTATTGCGAGTTATTCTTTCCTCCTCGGGAAGCTACCATCCTCTATTGAATTGAATTAATGAAGCGTGCAAGAAAACCAAATTATGAATCTTGATATTTGAATTTGTTCACAAGATTTGCTTAGAAAGGATACTGGTAGCACTGGTTTTTGCATTGTCAAGGTAATCGACTGAAAAACAACGGGGCAGTTGAGCTGTCACGTCCTGTCCTAGGTTTAACTATCCGTATTGAATGCGACAATACTGAGTACTCAATTATAACATGAATCGAAGCAGTAGTATAAACATAAACGAAGCATCAATTTTGAGTTACTCGTCCAAAAGTTCCATTTTGCCAAAAAATAATCGTGCAAAATTTGAACGATCTTATTTTTGAAGCAGTTTATTGAAACATTATCACAATTAATTAATTTGAAAATTCATTCTACAGCATTAATTTTGATGACATTGTATACATTTTGGATGATTCATGTTAAAACAGAAGAACGTGCATTATTAGGTATGATTTTAATCAATATGGTACCCCCTTTCCACCTATCTTTAGACTGCCCCTGCGCGGCGGTGTGTTATGAAATTGGATTGGAGAGAAAGAAGCGTGAAGCAAAAACCGACTGTGAGGTCTTGCTGGTTAGGTTCGCACGAAGTCCAACTTTGGTTGGCACTATACCGTGCTCTTCCACTCGCTCGATCGTCACAAATGTGTGCAGACACCAATACCCGAAGAAAAAGCACGACAAGGTGCTATACAAATAGCGGTGACTCCATCCGGGAATTCACGGTAGTTTTCCAAAGTCTTCATGGTTGAACTTCAAAAGCTCTATCCAGATTAGGATTCTCTTGTCAGGGTATAAGAAAAGCGATCTGATAACGAAACGATGGTCCACAACGTAATCCAATCACTCTCTTGTATTGGCAAATCTTTCATCGAGCACGCCGTTCGCCAAACAGCAGAGGGCAACTCGGCAAGTTTCCTCAACTAGTTTTCATTTCGCTAATACACGTTATGTACCATGACCCCACAATTATGGATCAAATAGTGTGGAGTCCAACCTATAAAATTCAATAAAACGGCATGGAAAACGTAAAATTGTAATTTAAAAGCACGAATCGAATCGTTTCGAATTGGAACATCGGTTAGTGAACTGTTTTGAGTGTAATATTTACATAGGATTGCATAAAAATTAAAAATTGTATCGGTTCCTGAAAACCATATTATGGATCAATTTTCATATTATGGATCAAATTGTGACATATTACGGATCAGTGCGCAAAATCAAGAGATTTTCAACTCAATGCATCTGTATTGCATGGTATGGCGAATGTTAACAATGTGTCATATATTACTGCCAAAAATAGCAGTGTTAGAGCTGGAAACAAGGTTAAAATGCCCTTTTTATTGTGATACTGCATTGTAATAACTGAGACAAGACCTGTTTGCGCTCCACACCAAGTTTTCCACCCATTTTTGTCTGCTAAAAAATGAAATTTACAAACCTTGATGTTTTATTAGTTTTATCCTTAGTGCTAGTGTCTGAAAATGTCGAATTCAATGCATAAAATAGCAGAAATCTACATTCTTTGGAAGTGATCCATAACCGTGGTAAACAATCATTTCCTTGTCCATATTATGGATCACTAGTTAGAAGTGCTAATATTCGGTATTTATATATATGACAAAAATTCAAGTAAAATGTTTTCCAACGATGAATTCATACTAAATCGAAGCGAACGAGCATAAAACATGCTATAACATTAGAATTTTACCACCTGTGGGAGCTTATGAATGCTGACGGCACTTCTTACAGGAAACGATCATATAATGATAGCTGTGTGCTACCAACTAAACATTTGTCAAATACACCGTTATTTAGCGGTTGAATGTTGTGCTTAACATTACAAATGGTAGAAGACAAATAGTATAACATGGGAAAAATATGTTTTACGTCAACGTTAATGTTTTGAGCGAGTTATCCGATGTTGAACGCCAAAGTGATCCGTCACTGTGGGTGATCCGTAACTGTGTGGGCATGGTACCTACGATACTACCCGAGTAAAGGTAAATAACAAAACAGTGATAAAATAAGAAGGAATTTGGCAAACATGTCTAGATTAATCATTAGTTGCTTTCAATATATGACATTAAATATACAATCAACAGCAAATCATGCAATTTTAGCAAAATTTGTTATTGGTGTGTTATCATCGAATTATCAATTGATAAAAAAATATGCTATCTTAGTATTTTTTATCTTAGTAAAAAATATTAAATGACATAAAATATTATTGAAATACCAAACATTGTACCTCGAATTTGTAAAAAAAAATATACTGGATACGGTGTAGTATAAACTATTCGCGATATTTTTATTCCTTCCTTATTTATATGTGTGGAATAAGAATTAAATAACTAAAATAATTACTTATTTTTTATGGCATAATAATTTAAAATATCTCATTTCTCCCCTTTTAATTATATTATAAATAATATATTAACAGCATCAGTTATCTCATCTTGTCTAAATTTTTGTTGTCGGTCTGTTACAATGGCAAAATAAGATATTTTCAAGCTTGAAAACTCAAAAACTTAGTTATTGCTTTTGCTTAGCTTAGCTTAGCTTAGACTGACTACACATATCAATGGTTGCTATTCCGTGATTGACCGGAGTCAGTGAAAATGCACAAAGAATCAACTAGAAGATCGGCTGGGATTGGCCATAATCTTCTTCAGTGTGCATAATTCAGTGCCTCTATTTATACATGGTCAATAACGGCGCCGGCCACGTCCTTGCAGTCAGGTGGGATTGGGGGAAGGAATGTTAGTGTGTAACCTTTGCTATTTGGAGACCGTGTTTGCCTCTGCATCTCCACAAAGGTTACTGGGAGGGATGTTTGTTAATGGGAAGGATCGTTGGGTCACAGGATTCACTTTGATAAGCGATTAGACCATGATAAATAATTATTGGTGAGATATAAACATGCTTATATGTAAATATTATTTTTTCATTTGATATGAACAATATCTATGTAGAGAAAAATTATGCCGACACTTGACGTGACGAACCTTTCAAAGTTTGTTGAATAAAGTGAACCTTTCGCAAGTCTACACTCGTAGTGTCGAACCATTCAAAGTTTTTTTTTAATTACAAAAATAAAGGTAAAAGAAAAAGGTGTTTTGAAAAAAAAAATTAGACATTAATAATTTATGAATCAGAATTTATGTCGACACTCACAGTGACGAACCTTTCATAGTTTGTTGAAAAATCATATTTACGTCTCACCGTTGTAACGATTAAAGGTGCAGTCATACATATTTTATAGATTAGAAATAGTAGCATGAAACGAGCTCACCAATTGATCCGTCATCCTTGAGCAGCAACAATCCACTTTCAGCTTCACTCATTTGATCGGCTATATAAAAGCACTCAGAGAAAATAGGCGCACGACCCGAGAGGGAAAACAACTGACGACTGCTCGGGCTTTCTTGCTGCACTGTCCAGGAGCAAGTGTCAACTTCGAAAGATCAAAAAGAACTAATCGAACGCGCCACTTTTTCACTTTACCCGACCGATCGCGCGACATGTTTGATCCTGCCCTCATCGCCGGCCCCCGTAGGAGCAAGCGTCAAGGTCGAAGGATCAAACATAACTAAACGATCACGCCACTTTTTCACTTTCACTCGACCGACGCGCGACATGTTTGATCCTGCTTTCATCGCCGGCCCCCATAGGAGCAAGCGTCAAGGTCGAAGGATCAAACATAACTAAACGATCACGCCACTTTTTCACTTTCACTCGACCGACGCGCGTCATGTTTGATCCTGCCCTCATCGCCGGCCCCCGTAGGAGCAAGCGTCAAGGTCGAAGGATCAAACACAACTAAACGATCACGCCACTTTTTCACTTTCACTCGACCGACGCGCGACATGTTTGATCCTGCCCTCATCGCCGGCCCCCGTAGGAGCAAGCGTCAAGGTCGAAGGATCAAACATAACTAAACGATCACGCCACTTTTTCACTTTCACTCGACCGACGCGCGACATGTTTGATCCTGCCCTCATCGCCGGCCCCCGTAGGAGCAAGCGTCAAGGTCGAAGGATCAAACATAACTAAACGATCACGCCACTTTTTCACTTTCACTCGACCGACGCGCGACATGTTTGATCCTGCCCTCATCGCCGGCCCCCGTAGGAGCAAGCGTCAAGGTCGAAGGATCAAACACAACTAAACGATCACGCCACTTTTTCACTTTCACTCGACCGACGCGCGACATGTTTGATCCTGCCCTCATCGCCGGCCCCCGTAGGAGCAAGCGTCAAGGTCGAAGGATCAAACATAACTAAACGATCACGCCACTTTTTCACTTTCACTCGACCGACGCGCGACATGTTTGATCCTGCCCTCATCGCCGGCCCCCGTAGGAGCAAGCGTCAAGGTCGAAGGATCAAACACAACTCCAAAAACTTAGTTATTGCTTTTGTAACATAAACTCTTATATATAACAACCAAATAACAAATCTTGACATTCAATTATTCTATTATATGCCAAAATTTGATATTCATTTGCTACTCTCCTCTACCCGGGTAATGTTCGTGGGTCTGTTGGTGGACCTCAAGCACTCAGTCAGTCAACATATCGGTATAGTTGTTGTTGGTCTGTCTGCAAGTAACCTACCAAGACTGTAATCGGGTTCCACCCGGCCCCGGGTGGAGTAGGAACGGGCTCTCTCTATGCACCAAGCAAGCCGATCTGGTGGGATGTGGGTGGGAGTCTCTGGATGGGGTTGGGGATGAGACGCAGGGTTATGGAGAGAAGACCTCTTTTTCTTTTCGTTTTGAAAAGTTGTCGCACGTTTGGCACGCTGAGTGGCAGACTGGCGATCGGTGGTGATTGTGAAGAGTTTTCAGTGTTCAATGAGCAAAGAAAGCCAATGGAGGAAAACAGATGTGGAGCACTTTTAAGGTTCTTTCGAGCTTTTATGTAACCGACGTATTTGTAAGAATTTCGTATTATTTCATGCGGAAGAGTCTACACCCCAGGGTAATATTAGTTTAGAGAGTTATGTTTATGTTAATGTGATCGCGATTTGTCAAATAGTTTTCAAGATGCATTCGAAACAAGAGAGTTGCTCCAGCAAATCTTGGGCGAAGTGATCGATAATACTGGTCAGTCGCACAGATGGATCGGCAGAAGGAATACCCAGAGAAGGCGCGGGAGATAAGGCAGTACTTTAAGAATAACCCGAACCTTCCCACCTGATACGTGACCAAAAAGGCAAATTTATCGAAGTGGTTGGTCCAGCAGACCATGAAGCATGCTAGGCTACGTGTTTTTCAGGTCAGGAAGGCGCCAAACCGGACTGACAAGCAAAACACGGTGGCCAAATTGCGTGCGCGGAAGCTGTACCGTGAGTGGCAGGTCAATCCATACTGTCTCGTCATGAACGACGAGAAAGAAGTTCAATAAATACATGCAGAGGCGCGTCCACGTTAGAAATCATGGGTAGAACAAACGTTGGCAAATATTTTGTGCACAATGAAGCTAAAAAAATAACCCTGGACTGGAAATTGAAAGTTATAATATTTGAAGGGAAAAGTATCCATGAATTTTGTTTGGATACCTCAAGAATTCAACCTGGATTTAAAAAAAAAAACTGTGGGGTATTTTTAAAGAAAATCCTGATTAAACTAGGATAAGTTTTCAAGTCACCCTTATTGAACAAGGATCTCTGAGATAACTCCTGAAGTTTTAAAGAAGGTTAAGAAGATTTCCAAGATAATTTGCAAAACTAATCAATCGATTCTCGGGATAGTATACCGCAGGATTTTCTATAAAAAAAATTAAAAAAAAACATGGACAGAAATTTGTGTAGGAATTATTAGAGGAATGTTAGGGAAAATTTCTGTAGTTTATACTGAAGTGAAAATCTTAATAAAATTTTGAAGATTGCATAGGAATTTTTTGAAAAACTTTTTAAGAAATGTTTGGTAAAACTTCAGGAGTAATACTTGGAGAAAATGCTAGAAAAAAATCATAGAAAAAAAAAAGATTTGTACGAAGAATCCTTCAAGGAATTTTAAATTTCTTGGAGAAAACTTGAATGAATTCTTGCAGGAACCCACATGAACAGGCGAAGGAATTGAAAAAAAAAACCCTTGAGTTATTTTTTCAAACACTCTGGAATAAATCTTTGTGGATTTCCTCGGAAGAAATTCTGTATAAATCCTTGGAAGATTTTCGTGAGCAACAACTGGAGAATTCGGTTGAAAGGCTAGTGAACGACTATCTGGAGGAAATGCTATGATAGTTTTGGGTAAAAAAAATTCAAAGTTATACCTGAGGAAATTTCCTGGAAGTAGTAGCTAAAAAAGACTTCAGAGACCATTTTGGTTAAAAAAGATACTTTAGAGACCTAAATAGAGCCTTCTTAGAGATTTGCATCAAAATAGAGACCAAGTCTCTGAAAATAAAACTACTACCAGTCCTGTGTTTAGTATTATTCATTGGATCAAATTTTGTTATCATTCATATTAAAAAAATATGAATATCCTTTATATGAATGTATTTTTTAAATAAATTCTAATAATCAAATTTGACAAGCATAGACCAAACTGCTTGCCTTTACAATCTATGAGCTCTTATTTCCTCATCTATTTATAGATGACAAATGGATGAACAGCAAAAACTCTGTGAATTTCTGTAGTTTTTTAGGAATTACTCTGAAAATCGTCAAAGAGATTCATCAATGCTTTGATAGATTATATCAATAGTGATCGCACGTTCAGAAATCGCTTACAACATCACACTCGTGCTGTGTATGGCAGGATACAACTGGTATTGAATCACTTCATTAATTTATCCAAAGATTCTTCAAAAATATTCTGATAATTCTCTACGGATGTTCCAGAAACTTCTCAAGATTTACTTCCAGGAATTATCAGGTAATTTGTCCCAGAGCATATACAGGGTTAACCGTAGATATGTTCAAGAAACCATCAATTTCATTTTTTATGGTTAAAGAAGTTTCTTGTAGCAATTATTACAGTTATTGGGAAACTAGGATAATCACTAGATATTCACAATCGTTCTTCTCACGAGCCAGAACTTTTTGGGGGTCATGCAAAATGCATGTCACACTTTAATAGGCACGAGAAGACCGTCAAAAAACTTACCGTGGTGAATCAAAATCCGGACGGTACCAATATCCGGACACTCTGATAGAATTTATTAATAAAAGATTAAATTAAATATATATCTGGTAAATTTTATACATTACTAGTGGTCCCGGCAAACTTCGTCTTGCCATCAAGTAGGCTGTTGAAAAACGTCAAAGAATCCCCCATACAAAATGACACCTTAGTTTTTCCCCGTTTTCCCGATTATTCCGGAGAGTTTCCCGAACTTTTTCCTCGCACGAACACGTCGCATATCTTGTGGAACGCAACATTGAAAAACTTGCGCCAATCCGTTGACCCGTTCTCAAGCCATTTCGTGACATACAAACACCACTCCATTTTTATTTATATAAGATAAGATATTCACTTTCAATGTTGCTGATCACTCTACAATAATTAGCAATCTAGTTACCATTGCCTAAACATAAATAATAACCAAAACAAAAAAGTCGCTCCTGTTGCAAGGGGTGTTTCTGCAGTGTGAATAATTTTCGATGAAAGTGGCGTTGAACGTGCCTTAACATTCAGTTGTGTTTAAATTGCATTACTTGCAAAGTATTTCGAATTTAAAAGCGAAATGAATGATAGAATATATATTCTGAAACTATACAATTGTGAAATTCGTATAAATATGCATATGACAATGTAAAATATACCGTCCGGAATTTTCAACAGGTGGTTTTAAATCCGGACATAAGTGAAGAGCACAGTGTTTTACTGCTAAAAGTGAATATTTGGAGGGTAAATCTAAAAGAAAACTCCCAAACCTTATGAATGCCGTTTTATATACAGAAAACCAGTCCGATTCAAATATTTCTGTGGCCCTAGCTTCAAGCACCTGGCTGCATAGGTTTAGATTCAGTTGGGGTGATTGAACCACAAATTAACAATCATTTCAATATCATGAACATCATAGATCAAAGATCTTTATAAATGTGACATACGATTCAAGGCAGATATTTTTTTATGGATATTGTTGCAATATTCCATATTGCAAAAGTGCTGTCCGGATTTTGATTCACGAGTGTCCGGATTTATAGACAGGTAATGCTTGTGGTGTCCGGATTTAAGGACAAGACAAGTCTGATAGTTTTGGTGATTTTCATGTTATTATCATAAATTTCAACATAAAATTTACTTTTCTTACCAAGTTCTTGTATAAAACTATGCGTAGCAAAAATGAGCTCACGTCTTATTCGATGAAAAATGGTTTAAAACTGAGTTTGAATATGTGTTCCAGCTTAAGCGTCCGGGTATTGATGCAGCACGGTATGGTGTCTTTCATTCTTCATAAGAATAAGTAAGACGTTAATCGAGTTTGTATGTATTTTGAACAGATGATAAATAATTAAATTATTCTTCAAACTTTCTGCTGATTTTTTTTATTTAAATTTAAGTTTTTAAATTTAAGTTTTATTTTTGATTTTTTTATGAAAATAAATATTTTTTTTTCAGTGTGTATCTTTTTTCTTATAGTCCAAATGGTTCACTACAACTTCTTCATAGAACTTTTTTTCTTAAAACAACCGTTTCGGATTTAGAATTTTTCAAAAAAAGTTGCATGCAAAAATTTATAGACCATTTTCAAAAGTTATTCTTGAGACAAAATGATCAATATTTCTATGGAAAACACTTATTCTACCATACTAAAAACATGTGCAAAATTTAATTCAAATTGAAGACTATCGATTTTTATTTTTTTTTTTCGACTCATTTTGGATGGAATTCGTCTACTTCATCCCTTTGTCTGGGTTTCATTATCAGGGTGTCTACTATCTGGAAAAACCTGGAAAACCTGGAATTATCAGGGAATTTTATTTAAACAGGAAAAAACCTGGAATTCTCAGGGAATTACGATCAGAATCAGGGAAATTATTTTGAGTCTGTAATTTATGATAAAATATGTTCGCGACAAAGAATTTTGGCATCAAAACCCAGAGCTAACTACTATTTGCTGGAAAGTTATCTTGAATTGAAAAAAGTTCGGCTGCGCCGCTTTCAAACCACTATTTCAGCTGGTCAGTGAGGATTTTTTTGATTATGAAATTTTATCGACTTACCAAAACATGATTTATTTTTTTAATATCTCTATATTTGATCAGTAAAGGATTCTCATTTGTAGGATCGGTAGCAGGTTTGTTTTTGGAAACTTGGTCTCTATATTGATGCAAGTCTTTATTTGTGATGAAAGGTCTCTGCAGTCTTTATTTTATTCGAAAGGGTCTCTAAAGTCCCTTTCTTCCTTATTTTGCTTGAAGTGCAAAATTTCATCTCATATTTCTAGAGAAAATCTTCAGGAATTATCCTAGTGATTTTTTCAGAGATTTCATCTGGAATACTTTCAGGTACTAGTACAGGGTTCTCTCCAGAAATTCTTCAAGAGATTCCTCTATCAATTCTTCTAGCAATTTTTCAAAGGATGCTTAAACTATTTCTCCAGAATTTGCTTCAGCACTACTACTTCCAATATTTTTCACTTGAGCACTTCAACATTACTACCTCCAGTAATTTTCTCATGGGTTAATTGAACAATTTTTCAAAGACTAGCTGAGGACTTCCTATTTCACTCTCTCTAGTTTTATCTAGTTGTTGCTCTAAAAGATCTTCCAAAGATTTCCACATATTTTCTTCCAAGAAAACCCGCCAAGGTCAACTCCAGAGTTTTTGATAAAATTCGTTTGAGGATATTTTTTAAGGAACCCGACAAGAATTGCTATGCTATTTCATTCACGGTTATTGTAAAGAATTACTTCGAAAATTCCACAAGGTGTTAATCGAGTAAATCATTGAGTTTCTCTACAAATTTCCTTGGAAAACAGGATAACTGCAGTCTTTTAAACATTAGTAAACAAACCTGTTGGAATCTCCAAAAGGTGATTAAATGTACCACACCAGATAACACTACAGCAATTTTGCCATGAAATCCATCGATCATTCCTACACAATTTTTTAGGTATTTCGCCTGATGTTTTTCAAGAAGTTCCTTCACAAAATTCTGCAATATGCTATCAAGAGATTCAACTGATTTGTTTTTTTTTTATTATTATCTTAGCAAAAATCTAGAAAATCTTCTAAAATTTCATCAAGAGTGAGTTCTTATAGAAATCCTTATTCATCAAGATTGACACAATAACATACACAAGTTTACCATTTGCTTTAGGAATACGTCATGAGTTTTTTCAATTTTCAATTCCATAGTTTTGTGGGAAAATTCATTCATTCATTGTGGAACAACTCCTGGATGAATGCTTGAAATTTTTTTTTAAAACTTTAAATTCCTCATAGAATCTCTTAGCCTATGAGGTAATTTTTGTGGTATTCTTTGGAAAAACCCAGATTATATTTTTAAATATAAAAAAATAATCTTGGAGGAATTCTGTCCATCTATCTAACCTAAAGAAATCTTTGAAGTTATATCTGAATCTTTGGGCGAATACCTAAAATAATTTCTGATGAAATTGCTTGAGAAAATCATTGAAATTGCATACAGTAATACAAAATGTTTTATTTGTCGTAATGTCACGAAAAATTAAAATAATTTTAGAAATATTCTCAGAAAAATGTCTGATCTGATTCCATGATGAATCAAACTACTGATTACTGTAACCATTTATAAAATTATTGGAAAATATTTGATATAAAAAAAAATCCAATTTTGCAAAAACAATCTGGTATTGAACAATTATTGATGTAAAATTTCGTAACAATTATTCATTTAAGAACTCTCGAAACATCGGTAAACGGAATTTTTATTTTAAAATATTGTCACTAATAAAATAAGAATTAATTTGGCATATCAGGTGTTCAAATAACCCATGGAAATTAATGAATAATCCTCTTTTTGCACGAGAACGCAGTTCACAATAACGAACAGAGAATTTACAAACGAAATAGAAAACATCATCATGATCAAATACAATTCAACTGAATAATATTTAAGCTTAGATAAATATATCTTTAGCACATTATTATTAGAATATAGGATATTGTAAAAGCTCCAGATTGCTTTAAAAAATGTAAAGAGTAGAGTAAATAGCTATTAAATTACAAACATTTTAAAATTTTTCATTAGTTTGTTTAAGCCATATAAAATAAGAGTATTTCTTGCACCTGGAATTATTTGATAGAACCTCGAAAAACCCTGGAAATTTCAGGGAATATCATTTTGATAAACGAGTAGACACCCTGTGTAGCTATGATAGCTCGTAAATAAAAGAAATTCGATTTTCTAAGGTAACACATAAATATTCCCCTTCTGGAAAATCATCATTCGTTTATTCTTTGTAGTTCAATTGACACTTTAAGATCACGTACATATATTATTAGACTCACGTATAATCTTGTTTGCGTGTGGCTGGCATAGTAATAAACTCCATAAGAGAAGAGCCAACCTATGGCTGCAGATCTTTTCAAAAAAGATATTAATCTGAAACAAACTTTAAGCTGTAGAGTATGTCTAAGTTGGTTTACCTAGTTTGTACAAGACATTATTTTATATGCGGGTCGTTTTGATCCCCATTGAGAATTCTATTCACTTTTTTATAACCTAAGGATCGCCAGCAGATTGTTTTTTAATAATTGTTACTTTAACTCGAGGATCGCCTCCAGATTATGACTATATCCAAGGATCGCCTACGGATGATTTGGCATGTTATCATCCTGATTTCGGGTTTACCTTAATCTCAGAGATAGCCCTTTATTTCCAATTTTCTACTACAGCCCGAGAATCGTCAACGCGTTCTAATAATATGACTTTTCCAACGTAAATCTGAGGTTACATTTTTGGGATTTCAAATATTGAATTTGTTTGCTATTATTCAGCTTCACATGGGATTAAAGCCCTACATCTACAAAATTAGCTCAAAAGGAATTTGTTTCTTCAGCAGCATCTTTAAATTTTCTAGGCCTGAATCTTACTTCAAAATTTGATAACGTTAAGATGATTTTTAATTCAAAATGAAATTTTACATGTCCACCAAAACTCACAGTGAATAAGACTATAGACTCATGTAACTATATTGAAAACAAAATGACTTGATTACTAATGAAGATTCCTTCAAACAGCTGTCCCAAGATAACATGTTCCTTAACTCGATATTACCATGAGTCGATAATACTTTCTATACCGGCTTATACCGGCTTATGGAAGTGGTGTTTTTCACTGAATAAACCGTTAGCCCAAAGATAAGTTCCTGAAATGGACGCTATTTACAAAATCAATTATTGTACAAGAAAAAATGTTCAACTACTAATATTCAACTGATAACTTGTTCAGTTATTGTTTTTTTAATATGTACCCAAATGTTTGTTTTTGGCCTTTACATTTTTTGGGCTATAATCAACCTTGTGATTATATGAATACATCAATGGAGATTACCACTGGATAGTTACAAAAAAGTTAATTTTTCAAAACAATATGTGTTGAAACAGTACCAGTTAGCATTGAATTTTGACAACTTTTTCCGAACATTTATCAAATAAAATCCTGTCGTTTTAATTACTACACGAACTACATCTGCCTCCTCTTTCTCTTGTTGGCATTACTTCCTCAATGGGAGAGAGCCTGCTTCTCAGCTTAGTGTTTCATGAGCACAACCACAGTTTTTTTTCTTTCTATGCCAAATTTGCCATTATCGCATTTGCGTGGCAGGTACGATGATACTCAATGAACAGGGAAGCCAAAGAAATTTCCATTACGAAAAGTTCCTGGACCGGCCGGGAATCGAACCCAGACACCCTCAGCATGGCTTTGCTTTATAGCCGCGGACTCTAACCATTCGGCTAAGAAAGGCCCCACTACATCTTGCATTATACCCAAAATAAAGCAAAATCGAAATATAGGCTTCAAAATATACGAGCCAATCTGAAACAAGTTGCCAGAGAGTAGCATTTCTAGTGCAAAGTATCGTGGAGTCGTGTGACATGACGTTTACTATCAGCTGAAAACCGTTTGACCAATCACAGTTGATGGTGGTGCGAAATTGCACGCGATCACCGACTCTGAATATATGTGTGTGCTCCGCATAATGCAATAAAAATAAAAACCGGACAACGCAACAGAAGGCCACAGACAGTTGCAAATAGCGAGCCAGGACTTGGTAGACTAAATGTGCAGTAATCAATTAATTAGTAGCTCCATGCGACGACCCCTTATAAGCCGTGTTGGTCACGATTAAGCCATTCCTCGTTTTCGATCACCTCTAGATTCAGGTGTAGGTCTGCTTATGAAGTTGCGCAATAAAATCACTTTTTGAGCCTTTTTTCGAGAGCAAATCAATGACTACTGCTGCTGGTGCCTAACGACTAGTTATGGGATGGTAACGTGTATAATTTATTCAGCCACAAAAATTGAATCCTTTCTTATTGCTACGCGCCAGGTGCAATGGAATGATCATCGTAATGCAATCTTCGTTAGTCAGCTGAGCAATGCTCAGTAGGGTGTCCCAGAAAAAAAAACAGCAATGTTCGAAATGTCATGGTGTTCAATCCTAGAATGAAAGACACTGCGTCACCAAAATTACATATTTGCGTGTCTCAAGTATTAAATTGATTAAATTATGTATATCTAGTAGACTTGGGGTTGCTATATTTGATGTCTATCTCAGAAATGTTCCAGCACTTCACAATTTTGAGCTACAGGTCACCAAATTTGTATAAAATACTGGTATCATTAACGTTAACATTAAATTCAAAGTATGATTTGTCACACATTTTACTGAACTAACCCACTAAGCATTCAAAACAGGACTATAATTTTCATTATAGATACGATTTGGTTTCAATTGCACGATTAAATTTACATTGAATCGACTTTTTCAACATGCTTGCAGCCTCCATACATAATTCTTCATTCCTCTTGTATGGAACAATACAATATTTTTCAAAACCCTCAAAATAGTTGTTTATGCAACAAGTTGCGAAAAGATGATTTTTTCAGCAAGAGTCTTACATTTAATTCGGTTACAGTTGGATTATTTCTTGGAGAATAAACATATTTCAATAAAACCTACATGTGAATTCATGCGTAGTAACATGCGTAATTTGTCAATCAGGTAGTCTGTGGGATGACTGTCACAAATTTTCACACATCCATTGCTCATTCAATTTTCACAGAAAGATCAGGTAAGACGCCGTATACAGTTTTCAGCCATATTATTAGTTATTCGTGAGCTGAATTGTCTGTAAACACGTATACACTACATCCTATTTCAACTCAGAATCCCTCACAGTCAACTAGCTCCTGATTCAACATACGAATCTACTATGTATTCGAATCCGACTCAATTCGGTTCAACAAACGGATGAAGAAACTGAAGCTAGTTCACATAGTCATTAAAAAATTCAGAACATTTGAATAAATGGCGAATGGATGCAATCCGATGTCAAAACAGTACTGAAAAGTGCTACTTATCGATACGGATATTAGTGCTGGCAAGTAGCACTGTTTCTTTCGGTAGGAAAAGTACACGGACACGGAATTAAACTCAATTTTGGGTTGTTTCAACGCAATTCCGTAGTTGAGCCCAATAACTCAATTTTGGCTAAATTTCCAAGGTCCCAACTAGGTAGTTTGGCTTTAATTCCATTAGAAAAATATACTCAATTTTGGGTTGATTTAACGCAAAATTGAGTTCTTTCGACCCAAACATAAGAAAAGTTGCATTTACCCAAATTTGGCTTATTGGGCCAAAGTACCCCCATTGGGTAGATGCAGCTCCAAGGGGTGGATCACTTCTGATGCATCTGTTAAATCGAAATTATTTAAATGCATTTAAATGCACACTAAGACAATTTTCAATTCATGGCTTGCTCCAATGTTGATTTGTTATCCTTGTCGGAATGTCAAACTCATTATTAAACAACATCAAGAAAAGCTGCTGTTCACCCAACAAATTCACCACTCCCTGTCGTAACCGGCCATGATCAGCATTCGACCTGATTGACAAAGAGCGGTGCCTCCCACATACTCATAGGCGAAACGAAGTTGCTGTTTTCTGATTCAGGCCGCAGTGAGGAAGGCTGCAAAAACCTAATACCTTCAGCTACCTGGGGAATGGACCCTTGGAAGTAGCTGCTGGCACTTCTCGGATTCATTGTCATTTTGAACTTCACTCTCCTATGCGGAATAGATATTATCCCAATCCTGTATCCACTAATGACCTAAATCCAAGTATAAAATCAGTACCATTATCTCCTGTAAGGCTGTAAGTTGGACCGCGCAGTGGCATGGTACCCAGAAGCAAATTTTACAGTGAGAGTTGTGGTCTTGAGGACAAGGTCTGTTATTCGACGGCCCATACACAAAAAGGGGCTCCTTTACCTACATTCGTGTCGTGATCTAACCCAAACGTTGCAGTGATTCAAAGTTCCGATGAAGAAATATTCATTCTGTATGAGTAACTGGAAGACGGAGAATATCAACCTTGAGCGCATATTGTTTATTTCCTGACCCCAAGATCCCCAACCAACATTATATGAAATAAAACAAGTTTGTGAGACATATTATTTCATATTTGTTTTATTTTTTTTTGTCTGACTTTGATTTGAGAATTGATGCGAATCTTAGTCAAAAGCTGTAAGTTGCAAGGGTTCAGTTTAATTCTGATTAGGTGGGGTAATGTATCCCAGCAATCAATCATATATTTTTCAAAGTGCATCCAACAAATCTGTCCAATGATTTAAATTTTCAGCACAAACGTTTGTCTGGTTCTTTAGGTTTGGCTTCGATACATCTTAATATATTTTATCGTTTAGTATTTACAACTGTAAGCTAGCTTAATTATCTGAAATGAATAAAATTTGTGATTAGTTGAAAAAAAATCAGTGTGTGATACAACAATTTTCAAACTTCCACAACAAACAATGACGCGTTACTACGTTACTACGGGCCAGGGCTACGTTGATGCATATCTCAAAAAAATGCATTTAATGCAATTCGATGCACATTAGATGTGCACCGAACAAGTGATCCACCCCTTGTGCAGCTCTCTCTATGTTTGACAACATTCGTGTGGGAAAAAGAGAAAACCGAGAGATTTTGGGTTGAAACTATAATCGATATACTTAATTTTGGGTAAAGTAAACTCAAAAATTAGGTAAAAATATTTATCCGTGTAGGCTGTTCTGTTGTCCATTCTCTTGATAAAAAGTAGGATGATTTGCTACAGAATTGTAAAAAATAACTATTACACTGAGGCAAAAAAACTTAATAATTTCTTAAGAAATAATTATGATTTGGCGCCACAACGATTATTGTTGAAATTTTGATGTTTTACTTATGATTTTGGTCAAGAGTTTAGTTACTAAATTTCATAAGTCAAGCAATCTGTAACCAATGATAAATTCTTAAGGCGAAGTAGGCCGTCATTGACATTTGTACTCGACATTGATGATTGCCGCTGATTCACCTCATGTTTACGAGTTGAAAACAATCTGTTAGTCTTGCTCAGACATAATTGAAAAAGTATTAGCATACTTTCTGCAAGTGCAAGCAATACTTTTCCGAAGCAATATTGACAATGGGGCTTGAGTATTATCACTTTGAATTTATGAGTTGCAAAATCAACATGGCTGCTAAAACAAATGACGGGCTACTTAGCCTTAATCATATTTAACAGTTTTTATTGATGTTTGTCTTGTATTTCAGGAGTGCCCAAAAATTGATATGTTTTGGATATAATTTGGTTGGTTCATAAGTCATGATTTATGGAATACCTAAGTATTTTTGCCTAATTGTAGAGGCAGTTCGTGACAGCAAAATCTTGGCTCACTTCGACGTTGATAAATTTTGTATCGATTCCTCCATCCCAGGTTTCAGCAACCCTAAGTTCAGTAAATAGCTGTATTTTGATGCTTGAGACAAAAACGTGTTCCACAGTGCTATTTTAGAATTTTAATAGAACAAATTAATCTTCTCTACAATAGTTTAGAGTTTCCACCAGATCGATTTATGAAAAATGCTTATTTCTTTTCTTAATGTATTTGAATCCTCTGAGCAGAATCTCAATAGAGAAAAAAAAGTAGATTGGAGAACCTTGTACTTTTTATTCCGCCCTAATCGCTTATCTTTGACAGATACGCGTATTTCGACTACCACTTGCAGTCTCCTCAGTGGCAGTTACTCGTATCCAGTGGATAGACCAAACACTACTGACTCGATCACGCCGCTTTTTCTTCGCGGATCGCGAAACAGACACGACTGATCCTTACCTTTTTTGCATCGCTCTCCCTCACAAGGGAAAGCAACACAACTGATGGACCTGGTGTTTGGTCAATATAAACATCATTTTTAAGAACAACAAAGAAACAAATTTTTATCGTAGGTTTTTTCTTCGAGTCATTGTTTTAAAGTGAAAAAATCTGGCGGTCATTTTGTAGTTTAACGCCATTTTGATTTTTAGTAGTAGAATGATCTTTTCACCTTGTCAGCACTGAACATGTTGAATTTTGAGACTAACGCTGGAAACTGGTTACGCTTCTTCTTTCGTTCATTCTTCTTTTTCCTGGCGTTACTGAATCTGCCTTTCAGCTTAATTAGTTTTAAAAACAGGATATTAACCTTTACAGTAATGAGTTATATTTTTGATTCTTGCATTGAAAATTTCAAATTCGGTGATAGTTTTGAACTTAGGTCCAAATTTGTTGGGGTACCTAGGGTATATCATAATAAAAAAAATATGGGATAAATGCAAGAAACCTTGCCGAAAACTTGAAATAATCAATGTAACATTGATTTACTTGACAAAATGTATCAACTGTTTTCGTTCGGAGACTATAGTGGTCGTTCAGGTAACATGGTCTGCGGATATCGGTTTCGTTAGAAACCCTAAAAAGCATTTTCAAAATATTATGCCTGATACCTTTCGACGGCTCAAAATTCATGATTTTCTACCCAGAAGTGAATAATTGCCATGTCAAGAATTATCAAGTGGTTCGCATCATTTTCGGAAAATCGGTGACAGGTTCCGATAGGGCTTTAAATGGCCAATTTTTAGTCCTTTCGGTCAGTTGTCATGCATGTGCATTATTTACGATTTATTTTTCAGCGTAAAATCATGTAAACCGAGCGGTTTCTCTTGCAACATTCTTTAAGATAAGTTGTTTTGCGTACAATTTTAAGATTTTGCAAGCAATGTTTGATATAGCAGCGGTGTTTGTAGGATTTTTATGGAATAATACATCACATGATTGAATCTAAAAATATGTGACGTGTAAATCTAAGGTTTTTTGCTGTGTAACAACACAACCGGTATAGAGCCTTCCTCTCACCTTGGTGTTTTACTAGCTCTTTCGCATTAAAGACCCTAAAGCTTTTTTACAAAATCACCATGTATCGTAATTGTATGAAGTATTCTCCAAACTAAAACAGCGTATCTGCTTGGCAGAATTTTCACACTAAATTAAAAAAAAATATTGATGAGATTTCTTGAATTTCCACAGCATTTCTATTTTGAAAAACTTTAAGTACCCCAACAAATTTGGCCCTAAGTCAAAAACCATCACCAAATTCAAACTTTTCAATACTTTTTTTCTGATTTTTCCTGAAAATTTCATCAAAATCGATCGAACGATTGCAAAATTACAGGATTTTTAAACTTCGATGTCGAAATCCAGTACTGTAAAGTTTAAATAGAATATTTTTTTATAATGCTTATTTTGTATCAGAATGCTTCTGTGGCATATCTTCGAGTTCAGGAATAGCATTTTTACTTAATTTATTTAGATCAAATCCGTCAGTTGAAATGAAAAATAGTTATTAGTGCAAAATGATGATTGATATAGTGCAAAATGATGATTTTTTCAGCACGAGTTGTACATTTATCCAACGAGCTTGCCGAGTTGGATAAATACAACGAGTGCTGAAAAAATCGAGTTTTGCAACGAGTTGCATACAACATTTTTTGCGATTACGAAAAATGTCGTTACCGCTGGATTAACTATTGGAGCATAAACATGTTTCAAGGAAACCCACATGAGCATCAATGCGTAGTAATAACTTAGTATTCCTCAATCAGGTAGGCCTTGAAATTGTTGTCACAAATTTTCACATTTCCGTTGCTGACTATATTTTCAGGCTGATCAGGTAAGAGCCGCTTATAATTTTCTAACAATAAGAATCTTATTTTTCATGTGCTGGATTGCCTACACGAACGGTCGCATAAACCTCCAGACTTTATTGAGAATGAACCAACAAACTCTACTGTCTCCTCTATGTCCGCAAGATGATCGTGCTCCAGCATAGAATATCTCACAGTCAACTGACTTCAGATTCTATATCCGTTGCACTCTCCAAACCCGGCTCAATTCGGATCGTGGGAGAATCAGAACCTAAATACAATTTTCAGCCATATTATAAGTCATTCAAGTGCTGAATTATCTATAAACACACAAAATTGTCTACGTAAATGCCAATCGCCTCATAAAGCTCCCGCCTATTTTGTAGTAAACTTTCATATGCTACTGCCTCCCTCACTCAATCCCTCACAGACAACTAACCTTAAAGTCATTTCGGTTCGTCAAACGGATGTAGAATCAGAACCTAGTTGACTAAGTCTTTGAGAAATTCAGAACAATTGAATTAATAACGTATGGATGCAATCCGACGTCATTTTGATAATTCCCAAAACAGTACTGAAAAGTGCTACTTTTCGATACTGATTTCAGTGCTGAAAAGTAGCACTTTTCAGCATTGTTTTTTTCGGTAGGAAAAGTAGGCCGTTATGTTGTCCATTACCTTGATAAAAAGTAGGCTGATTTGCAACGGAATTGCAAAAACATTATTTTGAACCAATTTCAGCGAGAATTTCTCAATAAATAAGCATATCTTTCATTTTAGGATTAAGCACTATGATTTTTTATCATCTTTTTTCTGGGACATTCTAGTAGAGTATGGTTACTTTTTCGAAAGTCATAACTAAAAGTTCGTGTGTTCTTCTGAATTTGAATCATGTAAAAAAACTCAAAGCGTGAGGAAAAATATTAGGTCTACCTCTTAACATGAAGGCGAATTTTCAAGTTAAACATATGAACTTTAGAGAAGTTTACAATACTCCGTTGTTTTTCTACTTTTTGTCTAAATCTCTATTAACCCGTATAGGCCTGAGTGAAAGCAAAAATACTAAAACTCTCACCGGTTAACCAATACTCAACGGATTTCAATGTTTTTTGTCAGTTTATTCGTACACATATACAGTTTATTAAAAGTGGCCCAAAGAATCTCGGGAATACTCATATAGCGGAGTTATTCCGGTGGGTTACTGGATCAGATCGGGTAAAAAGCTGTGGGGGAACTGTGCTTTTGTGTCCCTGACTGTAGGCTAATTACAAGTCATAGGTAGTTTCCGGAATCGGTTATAATGTGGCCACTATATCGTATCAGTGTGAACCTTTTGAGAAACGATTGAATTGGATAATCATGTTTCCTGCATTTGATTGATCCTAAAAAATGGCCATCTTTGGGTTCCCCGGGACACCCCAAATTAAATATGAGTGGCCAACTTGTGTCTGAACATGTGTCAAGCTTATGGGAACGCATTTTTATTAGCTATTGTGTTTGGTTTCTACTATTCGAGAATATAAACGTTTTAGTATCCAACAAATTTATAACCGGTTCCTTAGGGCATTAAGTCTGAGTGGCCTCATCCGGTACAACTCTCGATTTATAGTGTGGAATATTGTTTACGCAAGGTGAGACAGAAACAAAGAATTCGGATTAGAATAGTCAGACTGTAGTGTAACCGTAATTACATATCATGCAATTGTTATGAACTCAGTCACTCAGTACAGTTACCGCCAAAACTTAGCATTATGTGCAACGAACTTCCAGTATTGTCGGCGCGGTAAAAAGTTAGAAATGGTTCCTCGCCGAAGTTGGATTTTTCTCAGAACCTATGGGAGATACATAACTTCGGAAGTGGTATATTTGATTCGCATCTGGATGCACTCGGATGCGCCCTACTTCCGAAGTAGGGTATCTTGCATGTATTCCGAGAAAAATCCAACTTCGGCGAAATGCATTTTCTAATGATTGACCGAACTTACAATAATAGGTGATTGACCGCTCTATAATTGCCTCAAGAATAGGGCTGTGCACAATATGCATTTATCGGTATCGGCGATAAAATTTTGATTCAATATCGGTATCGGCGATATACCGGATTAGAAATTATCGGTATTGAACCGATATCCGATAATTATAAAATGATGGGTGTAAAAGCAAAATCGATAATTTTCCACATAAACTTTTGCATTATGTAGTGCATTTCTTGAATTTTGTGATTACGACATGCAATTCTCAGAGGAGATCTAGAATTCCATTGAATCAGTTTCATTAATTATAATGAAAATGATTCTGATTATCGGATCGGCAAATGTTTTATCGATATCGGAAAATATCGGGTCATGAGATATTGGATATCGTATCGATAATATAGGCCCGATAAAATCGATATTATCGATAATATCGATATTTGCAGAGCCCTACTCAAGAATACTTCAGAATAATTAGTCTATACATCAAGAGCATATAAAAGTTTAAATTTCAGTACACTACAGTTAATAACCAACTCTAATTTAAGGTATTTGCTCGCCTTACTAGTGATTTTAGTATTTTATTTTTTGCAAAAAAAGTGAAGTGTTAAAGTTCAATTAGTAGTTTTAAACATACTCTAATAATCCCTCCCCTAAATTTAATAAACAAGTCATCCGATCAACAGTTAATGTCCATACGCGTCCAGTTTGTAATCGTCCAGAAATACAGTGATCGTTCAAGGAATATATGAACAGTTTACAATGCAGTACAGTGGTTTAATCCAAGTATAATCAGGATCGGTAGTTGAATATAAATTGCAATAAAATGAAGCAATAATACGGAAGACTTTGTGTAACAGTTCGTCAAATAAACGTCAAGTTGTAGTTCAGTAAATTCGTGTGGTCTATATTGCCACAGTTACCATTACCACCGCGACCATGAATGAAAGGTGTCCGACTACCATACACACCCTCTAATATGCGAGGACAAATATCGAATCCAATTAATGCAATTTATGCAAATTAAAAGTATTGGCATTACAAATATGTAAGTCAAGATAATTTGGCATGTTCCAAAACCCAGCCCTTTTTTGCATGGATCAGGGACTCAACCCCCCCCCCCCTTTTTTATCACTGGATCAGGGACATACCGGGATAAATGCAGCTACAGAAATATTCCCGAGCTTCTTTGGCTACTTCTAGAAACTAGATATGTGTACCAGTGTATGTACTGACAAAAAAGTTATTTGAATCCGTAAATTATTCGCCGAGCTGTGAGGATTTTAGTATTTTTGCTTTCACTCAGGCCATAAGTTGACAAAAACTGTCAATGACATGAATTTTTAACAAACCATATTATACATCTGAAAATTTCGCCGCTATGCGTTAATGTTAGAGATGAAACTGGTTATTCTACGTCTTATACTGATTTGAAGGAATTCGCAATGATTTTTCAAGAGAATCAATAAACAAAACAGCGAAACAAAATAAGTGAATGCAAATATCTGGCACTGTGGAAAACTACAAGTGGTTGTCGTAATACGCGCCTGTCAAAAGATAACACAGCGTAACAAAATTATATTTTTGCGTGTCTCAAAGAACAAATTATGTGTCTCTATTTATTTGAGATTACTGAATCTGCTGTCATTCTTAGAAATTTTGCAGAACGTCACAATGTTTAGCTCACAGATCGCCAAAGTTGTATTAATCGCTGATTTCATTGATGTTTACATAAAATTTAAAGCATGATTCATCATAATATTTGTGATCTAATCAACCAACCATGCAAAATAGGACTTTAACTTTCATTACAGATATAATCGCCCGTATAAATTTAGGTTAAATATATATTTTTGAAACAATTACTGGTATCTAAGTTATCGATTTCAGTTGAAAGATTGCATAACGATTCATTTTGAATGGACTTACAGTATTTCATATAATTGAAAGTCTATTTTCGGTTTTGGAGTAACTTTGATAATGGGTATGCAAACATAACAAAAATCGACAACCAAACTACTGTTTGGCATCATTGCAATTGAAACTATTGGAGAATGTGAATAGAGAACGTGGATTAGATTTCGTTCATAATATAACAGTATTTATAGAAAAAATCGCCTAAAAAGTGTTTTAAGTTCAAACATGTATGACAAACAACAAATGAATTGGTATACAACAATTTTTGTTAAAAGATGTATTGATATTCATGTTTAGATACTAACTTTTGGTTTTGAGAATTTCCGAAAAATGAACCACACCAACCAAGTAATTCATTCATTCATTCCACACCCTAATTGTTCAGCCATTCGCTCGACTGATGAGCCCGTATTAGCCTCGGATAATCATTGCTTTTTCGGAATCGAAAGAAATAATTTGAAACTGATTTTACTAAACTTTTTTTCGTTTTGGATCTTGCGCATCCACTCACTCACCGATTCGTACCGCGACTTGCATTTACAATTACAGCGCACCCCCTTGGTTAAAAGAAGCTGATGCGTGACTGCGATCTTTATCAGTTTCTGCGGAGCCAAAAAGCCACTTCCTTCGCCGGACACTGGAGACCGCATCTTACTAAATTGAGTCACACTGCTTCCACAGACAAGTAGACATAAAACTCGAATCATTTTCATCGTAGAGCCTGATTCGCTGCTGACAAGTAATTTCTCGGCCTATCTTAATGCATGGGAAATTTCTGCAAGGAATAGATCAAGAAAGCGTTTTCTTCTGATCGCAGTACGCATTTGAATAGAAATGTCAGTTCAAATGGGAGTCGCTGTAGAAAATTTCTGCAAGGAATCGGCGAGAAATTTCTTTAGCGATTCCTTTTCAGTGGCAAAGGCTTAAAAGCAGGTTTGCTACTGACAAGAAAAGGAATCGCCTATCTCGATGCGTGGAAAATTTCTTCCCAGAAATGGTTCAGAAAATCACATGTTTCTGATCGCAGTACGCAGTTGAGAAGAAATGTCATTTCAAATGGAGCTCTCTGTAGGAAATTTCTTGACCCATTCAGTCAAGGAATTCCTTTACTTTTCTTAAGCGAAACTGCATACTTAGCTTAAAGGAAAAAAGTGCTCAATTATATCCTTTTGTAGTTGGCCAACGGCTCACCTGTGGCGCTGGCGGCGTTTTTCTTCGAGTTAGATGTCGGTTGGCCGAACACAGTATATTTTAGAATTGGGCGTTAATGTTCGCGTGACTATGTTTCAAATTGATAATTGTTCTAGCTGTTACGTCCGTTTGTCTTTTGCTGTATCGTTTGCGGGAAGCTCTAGTGCGAAAGTGGTTTCCTTCGGTCAGATCTTCCTAACGGATTTCGTGTGCATTCACACATTACAGTGCCATAAAAAACCGCACGCAAACACTTGACGCTGCCTTTACAATGCTGTGTTGTGGATGATGATAATGATGTGATGCAAGAAACGGGTGTAAATTGAAAATTTGCATATAATGGTCCACAATAATTCGATAACACATTTGCTGAGGTTGACCGCACCTTGGCCCCTTCCCCCGTTTTTTTTTGACTCTATTGCAAGGGTGACGATGGCAACATAAGCCATTTGTATGAGTACCATACTGTCTCTTTGCAGGTTGATTGCTGGCCTTGCAAATGAGGGCTTACCTGACGGAGACATATAATTGTTAGTAATAAAACAATTCCAACAAAATTGATATATTAGATTTATCGTCTGGCTTGGATTTACAGTCAGTGGATCTGGTTTCGGCCCTGTCAAGGTCGTCAAGGTCGTAAAGAATTTTTGAGACAAAGTACATACAGTCCTCAAGTATCGACATTGGGTGAAATAGTAGGAAATCTCCTGATTTTGAGTTTGATTTAGAACGTTCTGTTTGTTTTAATTTAATAAAAATTTCATTTTGCATTTCTAGAGAAACATATCATGTATTAGAGCGGTTCCACGCCGTTTCGCAAACCCGATTATTTTTGTATTTTTTGAATCGCCTGAAAATTTGCATACAGATTCTTTATGACCAAAAATGCCATTATGCACTTTCAGACCGCCATTTTGAACCTCGCCTTATTTTTGAGAAGGGCGTATCGTAAAATGCATGGCAAATCTTTAAAAAACTGTAACTCGAAAACGGTTTGTCCGATCGATTTGAGATCCTCTACAAAGTTGTAGGTATTGCTTAGGACTATATGGAGAAAAATATACACGGTAAAAAAAAGTTACAGATTTTTTTTTATTTCAAAAACAAAATTTTAAAATCGATTTTCTCCAGAAACGCAGTTTCGATTTTTTTTTATTTTTGGATAGAGTAAAGTGGGGCAAAAGTTCGAGTGAGGCAAGAGTTTCTTTTTAAGATTTCTAGCTCAATTCAAAACAAAACTTATAAATGCCTATTCTATTCAAGTAAGAGACTATCACTCCAAATATCATAAAAATTGATTGAGATTTGGAAAAGTTATGGCTATTTGTAGTTTTTCGACGTGAATATTGTAATTTTTGGTCAAACTTTCGTTACATGGAACCAAATGGAGATAAAATCTTTTTCAATGTTTTATATAAGGGCGTCTCTAGGCCTATCATAAGAATGCTTTGAGGTGTATTAATTTTTGCATAAATGCTTGGAAACAACTTTTGACCTATAGTGGGGCAAAAGTTCGAATCAGCGGGGCAAAAGTTCGACCCATGTATAAACTCACGGAAAAATTTGCAAATTGTCTAAAATCCACATAATATCATCAAATTTAGCTACATTTGCCTGATCATGCAAAAAACGTCACAAAAATTTTAAATTTCCACTTAGTTTTGCGAAAAACTGCTATTTTTGAGTATATTACAATTAACCCTGTTTTGGGCATTTTTTTGATGAACATATAGTGTGTATTTTTTGGCAAGCTTAAGTTTACGGCTAATATAAAGTATGCCCAGGTCCGTCACACTCGGGCTCAGATTGTGTACCACTTCTAGTACTGCGTTTGGTCCCTCGGTAGTACAAAAGGTACCCAAGTTTGACAGATCGCAGTACACTTTTCACGGCATTCTAGATTACCTTATGAACCATAAAATTTTGTGCAACTGCAAGGGACATCGGGGTCTTTAATTTGTCTTTGGTATACCTGTCATGAAAGTATCGATATTTTGTGTTTTAGCCAGCGAACTTTTGCCCCACACTAGATTCGAACTCTTGCCCCACCGGTGGGGCAAAAGTTCGTTTAAGACAAAGAATTTTGAAACTGTTATAACTAAAAATTGGTAAATATGTTGACATATGTTTGTTCAGCAAAATTATAACCAATATGTTGAAGGTTCACTGTATGGTATTTGTTTTGTTTCAACTGCTATTGTTTTCCTGGAAACTTTGATTATACCACTAAGATCGAACTTTTGCTCCACCTTACTCTATGCTCTATGGGACAACTTATGTGATTTATAGAACAATGTTTCAAAATGGAAGAATTATGGACAAAAAAGTTATGATTTTTTAAAATATTACAGATTTGAAAAAAAAAATTGAAATAGAGGAAAGCAATAAATTTTTATGTGATTATTTGAAAGTACAGAAAAATTGCAATCGAAAAGTACTTAGGTAAATTTTTTCTAGGTTGCATCAATTTCGAGATATACTCATATTTATATAAAATTTTCAAATAAAAAAAGAAAAATATGCCCTTTTCAAGCATATTTCGTGTTTCTCCATTCCAGAAAAAAAATATTTTGATTGAGCGAATCGTAGCTAAATCGTTTATCGTTTGATCAAAACATTTATGCTTAAGTATTGAAAAAAGAGTGCACGGTAAAAAATATGAACAATATTTTCAAATGAAAATTTGAAGCTAAAAGTTCTTAAAAACCGCAACATTGATTTTTTGCATTTTTGGATATATTTTGCGGTTGTTGTAGGTATTGTTTAGGACTATTTGGAAAAAAAATATGCACGGTAAAAAATAATGACAGATTTTTTTAATGAAAAAAATTAAAATCGATTTTCTATGAAAATGCATCTGTGATTTTTATTATATTTGGACATGTTTTAGGGGACAACTTATGTGATTTAATGCACAATGTTTCATAATGGAATAATTATGGACAAAAAAGTTATAATTTTATAAAATATTACAAATTTTGAAAAAAATCGAAATAGAGGAAAACAATATTTTTTTATGTGTTTATTTGATAGTACAGAAAATGCATTGGAAGATTACTTAAGTAAAATTTTTCTAGGTTGCATCAAATTCGAGATATACTCATATTCTATAAAATTTTCAAATAAAAAAAGAAAAATAGGCCCTTTTCAAACATATTTCGTGTTTCTCCATTCCGGAAAATTTTATTTTGATTTCAACAACACAAACCAAGTCAAGTCAAGTACACAATACTGAAGACGGCTTTACAGTTGAGGTTGAAATACGCGTATCTGTCGAAGGATACAATAGTAGAATTAAAAGGAACAGTACTACTCATCTTTTTGTATATTTACAGTAGGGTGCGGCTTATTTTTCAAAAGTTCTCAAAACCAAAAATTCGTGTGCTCTACTGAATTCAAATCACATGGAAAGAGAATCCTCAAAATCTGAGCCAAAAATATTAACATTTAGGGGTGGCGCAAGCGCCTTGAAGGTGAATTTTCAAGTTATAAAAAATAATCTTCAGTGAAGTAAACATAACTTTGTTATTTTTCAAGCGATTTTAAAACTTTTAGCATCAATACCTTCAAAATTAAATTTACGAAAACTTTGTAGAACATCAAATTTGTCTAAAATCAAAACTAGTCATAGTTTAAAATACTTTTATACAAATTTTTACTCATTTCACTAAAAATTTCAAATTAATCTAAATGTAAATATTTTTGGCTCAGATTTTGAGGTTTCTCTTTTAATGTGATTTAAATTCAGTAGAGCACACGAATTTTTGGTTTTGAGAAGTTTTGAAAAATAAGCCGCACCCTAATTTACAGGAATTCTACTAAACAGGCTCCACAAGGGTTTTCATCACTTTTGCCTGTGTTAGTAGGTATGATGAACAAACACGTTTTTCCCATACCCATACATATGGACATGGTAAATGAATAAAAGAAAAACGATGCTTTTTTTAAACGTACTTTATGGGTACAAAAATAATGCGCTATGTTGTCAAGTTTTATCACTGTAGCAATCATCATTGAAAAAAATGCGGTACAAAAACTTGGTGGTGTGAAGTGCCTATGTAGTATATAAGGTAAGTCTGAAACCGTGAGAGCATTAGGGTTGTATCAACAGTGATTGTTCAGTGATTGTAGGTGACGTTTATTTGCCTGTGAAATTGACGTGCTACGAAAGGAGATATAACATTATATTGTGGATTAAGGAGGCGTTTTACAGAGGTATTTATTTTTGTTGTGCGTGAAGCTGTACAAATATCATTTTTTTCGCAATGAGTTATATCACTTCAAGATGTATTAAAGTGTTCAAACAAAGTTGTTCTAAACATTGTCGAAATCTTACGGAAGATAATATTCAGAAATTGGTTTTGTTGGGATTTGCTGAACAGAATAAATTAAATAGTAAGCTTAAAATTTGTGATTCTTGTCGTTTAAAACTGTCTAATTGTACTCAACTATCTAGTAGCGATGACTCATCGAGCAGTGATGAACATGTAACTTCTGTGACGATGTGAGCAGTGATGAACATGTAACTGTGGCGATAACAAGAAAGTAGTTGATATAATTAAGAAATAAAATTGCAGTATATAAATATAAAAAAAAACAGAAAAAAAAAAACAAAAAAAAAACAAACTCCTTCTCTATGGTTGTACGATCTTGCCGCGATGAGAGGGCTTTACCCATTAGCCGGGCTTAGCCCTGGGGACCAAAGGTACACCGTTGTGATAGAATCACATTTTTAATGCCACGTTTAGATTTACCGTGTATATCTCGGAAGTGATGCATCTCAGCTAATTTTTCATTGAGTATTTTTCGATAGAAATTTTTCATATTTAAAAATATATAGTTATTTTTCTGTACTCAAAAACATGCACCAAAAATATCGTTTTACATACATTCGTTTTATTTATTTTTTTAAATAATTTATTTTTTATCCAAAAATTTTCCGTTTTGAGGCATTGTGCAAGAAATTACAAACAATATGCTGCAAAACATATCCAAAAATTAAAAACATCAATTTTGCGGTTTTTAAGAACAATGAACTTCAAATTTTCATTTGAAAATTTCGTTTATATTTTTTTTACAGTGCATACTTTTTTAAATACTTTAGTATATAGGTTTTGATCAAACAATAAACAATTCAGCTACGATTCACTCAATCAAAATACAATATTTCTGGAATGGAGAAACACGAAATATGTTTGAAAAGGGCCTATTTTCCTTTTTTTTTGAAAATTTTATATAAATATAAGTATACAGTCGACTCTCCACAACTCGATGTTCTATAACTCGATATACTCTATAACTCGATGGATTTTTCGGTCCCTTCAAATGTCCATACATCGTGCTCTCCATAAGTCGATATTTCTACAACTCGATATCTCCACAAGTCAATGTCACGTGAGAGGTTATTTTCCCTTCATAACTCGATATCCATTTTTAAATCCTTCTTATTCGGGGAAACTCAGGCCAATTCTTGTTTGGATGTGAATGAATACTTGCAAATTGTAATAAAAGTTGAAAAACATTAAAATAATAAAAAAAATGGCAGTAAAAATAACGTGATTTTTGGAGCATTTCGAAAAAAATACCAAAAAATAGTAAGTATGATACTATCAACAAAATAATATTGCTTTCTTATAGAACTGATCATATCACTATCACTATCAACAAAATAATATTGCTTTCTTATAGAACTGATCATATATGTACTGGAAATACAAACATTAGTTCCTTTGATTTTGGGATTTTTTGAGTCGGTGCATTCTATAACTCGATAATTCTATAAGTCGATGGTCCCTTGAATATCGAGTTATTGAGAGTCGACTGTATCTCGAAATTGATGCAACCTAGAAAAAATTTACTTAAGTACTTTTCGATTGCAATTTTTCTGTACTTTCAAACAATCACATAAAAAATTATTGTTTTCCTCTATTTCGATTTTTTTTCAAAATCTGTAATTTAAAAAAAAATATAACTTTTTTGTCGATAATTCTTCCATTTTGAAACATTGTGCAATAAATCACATACGTTGTCCTCTAAAACATATCCAAAAACTTTGTTTTTGAAATAAAATATAATCTGTAACTTTTTTTTTACCGTGCATATTTTTCTCCACAAGGGGCCCAGATAGCCGTAGCGGTAAACGCGCAGCTATTCAGCAAGACCATGCTGAGGGTCGTGGGTTCGAATCCCGCTGGTCGAGGATCTTTTCGTAAAGGAAATTTTCTCGATTCCCAGGGCATAGAGTATCTTCGTACCTGCCACACGATATACACATGCAAAAATGGTCAATCGGCAAAGAAAGCTCTCAGTTAATAACTGTGGAAGTGCTCATAAGAACACTAATCTGAGAAGCAGGCTCTGTCCCAGTGGGGACGTAACGCCAGAAAGAAGAAGAAGATTTTTCCCCATATAGTCCTAAGCAATACCTACAACTTTGTAGAAGATCTCAAATCGATCGGACAAACCGTTTTCGAGTTACAGTTTTTTAAAGATTTGCCATGCATTTCACGATACGTCCTTCTCAAAAATAAGGCGAGGTTCAAAATGGCGGTCTGAAGGTGCAAAATGGCTTTTTTGGTCATAAAGAATCTGTATGAAAATTTTCAGGCGATTCAAAATATACAAAAATAAAATTTAAAAAAAAATTCGTCATGTTCGGTGGAATTGCTCATTATCCAGATTTTTACGTTTTGAAGATGTTGTGCATTTGTAAGTTTGTAATTTATAAAATTTGTACTATTTGAAACTTTAACCGGAATCGACCGAAGGTGCGACGAAAAGCTAAATTGACGTTCAATATTAACCCTAATATAGAATAGTTGGAAGCTAAGCTAAAGTTGAAAATCTAGCCTATTATTGACGTTGCAATTCTTTCTTTTTTAATATTACGATAATAGAACAGAAATTAGGTACATCTTGATGCAAATTTGTATAAATTAATCTGAAGACATAATATTAGAAATACATCGTTTTGAAAATAAATCAGTAGTTTCATATATGTCTTTGAGACCATTCTAATCTAGTTTGCAACTTCTCACAATATATCATAAGTAAAATCTCGATTGTATTAACCTGGAATAAATTAATTATGTAAATAAAACGCTTATCTGATGATCTGTGGAAATAATGAAGTTGTTTACTAAACAACTAACTCCAAAAGTATTAATTAAAAATTAGTGGTATGTAATCCTAATATCACAGCCATGTTATCATTTACACTCATTTACTTCCTCTACATTATATTCAATACAAAAAATCCTTCGCATGTAAGCTTCCAGTCGGCGTCTACATTTTACCAGTTAAACAACTCAATGCCCATCATCACCACACATTCAAAGGTGATTGGCGTGCGTTCGGTTCGAATCGGTTTTTTGCTAAGCCCTCCACCAACCGTGCCATATTCTTCCACAAAGCCACTGAATGACTCCTTAAATGTCAGCTGACAAACCAGAAATGTTAACCTTGCCGCTATCTCGTATTACCAAATAATAATCGGCGACTGCCGAAGCCACGCAGCTTTAGTGGACTACAACCGGCCACTTCGTTATCCAATCAGGCTGCGCTGTCGTTTAAGTAGCTATGGTCCTATACTGCCCGGGCAGAATGCCAGACACATGGACACTCGGACACACACATGAAGGTGTTGAATACAGGGCTGGTAGGATCTGAGTGTCTTTTCTTTTATTTTTTTTTTATTCTTTTATTAGTTTATTTTGAACATTACATTCATTTCTTATATCTAGGTGTTCTGTGTTATTAGACAACACTATCATCCTAATTTGGTAAAACAAATTTAGGATTTTATTAACATTTTGTTAACAACATATTACATTTCATTTGCCGTAGCATTTTAGATTTTTTACAGGTGAGTTGATTTCACCTGCTTATAAGAGAAAAAAACGTTTTCAATTTACTTAACCTAAACATATATCGCATTAATCGTGGCAATAGAAGATTGCTATGATTTTTGCCTGAAATTATTAATGATTTTATTTGACATTTGTTCCAATGTTTCAACATTGGATATTCTATGTAACTCATTGGTACTCTACCAGAGAGGAAGCTTCAGAATCATTTTTAAAATTTTATTTTGAATTCTCTGCACAGCTTTCTTCCTTGTATTACAACAGCTAGTCCATATTGGTACAGCATACAACATCTGAGTGTCTTAAAAATGGGAAGATTCAAGACCTATTTCCTGAAGAAAAAATACTAACTTTTAAATTTCTTATAGAGTTTTTGAAGAAATTATCAAAACTAACAGATAACTTCCAAGCTTGGAATCTTCATTTAAGTTGTGCTGGAGGTGGAGCGCTATCTGATGGCACCTCATTTAATTCAGAATATGACAGCTACATGGCACTAATGAGCATGAACTTTTATTTTTGTTATGCAGATATCTCAGGAGCTTGTCTATTTTGAAAGATTGCGTCTTCGGAAAAGTTGTTCAGTTACTCTTTTGCTAATTACTTGGCCGAATGTCAGTTTTTGATTGTTGTTTCTGACGAAGAGAAATGAATTACTGAAGGCGAGATTTATTTGTTAGACTCTAAAACGAGACTTGCTACCAGCCCTGCTGTTGTAGCTTCAACGCCACATCGGCCGGTGGCGGCCGTGGTTTGTTTCGCTGGATGATTAGTCGATCAATCGCCACAACCCCCAGGCAGATGGACTGATGAAGATTCCGAAAAGTCAATATTACTCATCGCATCGCATAGCACACATTCGCAGATCTCGTCAGTTGTGTATCTGGGACATCGTACAATTTTTTGACCGGTTTGCTAATATGTTCGATGTTTGAGCTTTTAATTAATTCTATAAACATTGGGCAGGTTCGATGTCAATGAGCTTTATTAGATCTGATTATATGTTATAATATGGTTCCAAATGAGTGTGTTAACATAATCGTTGATCACTCAACCGGAATGAAGTTCTTGAAACTTGAATCAGCCTTCTGTAAGTAATTTATGAGAACATCAAAACCTTTGATCAGATTTGGATCAATATCCAGCTTGACTGCAATTAATCGCAACGCTTATCCGACGAGTTTGGATCGCAAGCTTACTCTATAATCCCCCCCCCCCCCCTAACCAAGAGATCGAGTAGAGTGCCAAGTAGAGCACAGCTGCTGCTGGCAATCTCAGTCCACTTTTCTAATCCAACTAGTTTTCGACCTTATGCATGTGTAGATATATCACGCAACGAAAGCGAAAGTGATCAGCTTTGGAGATTGATTTACGTCCGTCCGAGGTCGTATAACTTTCAGGACATATAACTTCTAGACAAGGGATAGGTACCTAAGGGTTTGTACACAAATTATGTCACGATTCAAGGGGGGAAAAGAAGTCAAAGAAAGTTTGACTTACAACACTTCTAGGAAATTCATACAAAAACATGACAAGATGAAAGGGAGGTTATTGTAAATGTCCAAATTGACATAATTTGTGTATCATTAAATAGTAATCGTAGTAGGCTTGAATTTCGCAATACTCACGTGAATAGGCACTCCTCACTACTGTAGTTTAAAATCACGAATCTCATCAAGTAGCTTATTTTAGGTGCGTGAATTTTCTAAAACAGTAGTGTCATCACCTTCTGTTAATGCGGGAAATAGAAAACATTTTTCTACAGTAACTTTGGGTTGCCCTTAGCAACGAGTGCTTTGCTACTTTCAAGGCCTACAGCAGCGATAGGCGTGAGTTTTACTGGCTTCGCTGACCGTGATTTGCTTTGCTTGGCTACCGTACTGTGAATCTCATAACTTTTTCCAATTCTGCAATCATTCATAAATGACGTAGCATTTAAGCGGAGAGAAGAAAAATTTATGCTCTTCCCTAACTCACATGACGTGATCACAGACAAATTAGCATTAGGCATTTCGCACAAATTCGTAGGTGGTACAGTCCTAGGCCATTGTATGAGGGTTGCCTCCTTCCCGTTCGTTACCAAGGTCAGAAATTTGGGACTAATCTCTAACTCTTAGACAAGGTTGACGCATCCTCCAACAGTCGAGAGCTGTCCTGGCCACGTCTTTGCGAAAGCTGGAGAATGGGAAAGGATAATTATTTGAACACCTACTTAAGAAAGATGCAGAGAACTCTCATAGGTGTTACGGGATGTTGTGGAATGTTGATGGAAAGGGTAGTGCCATCGGATACGTTTGGTAGACGTTATGACCGACAAATGTAATATGAACGCATTGTGATCATGCGCTGCTGATAAGAACAAACTCATTAAATTCCCATTGGCGTAGCTAGGATTTTTTTTCTGGAGGGGGCCTAAGGAGGGGCTAGCAAATAATTGTTTTACAGAGGTAATGTTGGTCGCAATAATCATGATTTTCGTAGTTTTAACAGATTTGTATTGATTTTATTTAGTTGTTGTTTTGTGTCATTTTGCGGCACATCAGTGATTTCAATTATTGCTACCAAAAATAGTCATTCTTTTTGTAATCCAGTCAAAAATACTTCAAGATTTCAGGCAAAAACAAAATCACAAAGAATGTCCTTGGTGATACTTTCACGAACTTTTCAGGTACCGTAAAACGGTGTAACTTTGATAATGCGGGTAACTTTGATAGTGCGAGAACCACGAAATACTTAACTAAATAACAAAGTTTCTGTTAATCAGTTAAGCAAAACGAATGCAACAGTAAAAAGTATTGGTATGACACTTTACGTCAAAGCTATTTTCGTTGGAATTAAGTACATTTGAGTATTTATATGCAAATATTAAAAATTTATAAGATTCTAGCGTTTTTGAAACGCTCACAAACAATCTGTTCTACGATCACTAATTGATGGAGTCATAATGAGTTCGTCGCTTATCCTTGACAGCCTAGTTGTAGTAGAACCTGAATTTGGTCTCAAATCTCTTAGCGAAAACCATTTTTACAAACTGGGACCGTTTTTGTAATCAAAGTCAGAAGTTTCCTTATAGCGTTAAACGCCTAGAGGTATGCAACGACCTATAAATGTTCCGTAATTGATTCAATTTTGTTCAATTCATACTCCATTATCAAAGTTACCCCAAAACAGAAAACCGACTTTCGATTATATGAAAAATTATATATCCATTCAGAATAAATCTTTTGGCAATCTATCAACTGCAATCGATAGCTAAGATACCAGTACTTGTTTTAAAAATATAAATTATAATTCTTTGAAACAGCATGCTCAAATATACAAGTTTTCTTCGAAAAAACTATCAAAGTTACCCCGTTTTACGGTACTAAACCATGTGCTTCGAAGAGAATCCTCTGAGAATACATACGGGAATTTCTTTATGAATTATTTCCGTACTTTTTAGTGCTTTCTCCAAGAACTCCTATTCACGGAGTTCGTCCTGGGATTCCCACGGGAAATTATTCCCAGACTTTTTATCTCACCAGAAATTTTTTCAAAGAATTTTAATCGAATATCTTAAAAGATCTCTTAAAGAACTCCGCCAGAGAATGTTTTAAAAACTACTTTAATCATTCCTCCTGGAAGGCCCTCTACGTACTTATTACATATACATTTTAATTGTAAGTTTAAAGTATCCTCCAGTTGTTCATTAATAATTTGTTGAGGATTCTAAGAAATTACTGAAGATTGCTCCAAAAAATAGTACAAAAAATTCTAGGAGTCTCACCAAACATGTCTTCAACATCACCAAGCAAGGATTCATTCAACGGAAAGTTTGCCAATAGTATTTCCAACTTTGCTTTTGAAGCTCTCTTAAAATTTACCTACAGGATTATTTGAAAAAATCGCAGCAAAAATTATCAACACTGCAAAAAATTAAATGGCTTCCAGATGTTACTGTAAGGATTCCTCTTAATATACAGCCATTCCATGAAAAACCGATGTAGTGGGTCACCGAATTTCGTGAAAATTTGCTATTTTGTTCCTTATCCGAAATAAGGATACACGTATTTTTGGATTTTTTGGTTAGGGTGACCATTTCCAATATAGGGTGACCAAAAAAATCGCGATTTTGCAAAAAAAAATATTTTTAAAATAATTATAACTTTTGAACCGTTCGACCGATTTTCAATCTTTTTGAACGAAATGAAGGCTAGAGATTTTGACTTTTCAGGAAAAATATAAAATTTCACAAAAATTGTGTTTTTACATGGAAAAACTCAATAGTTTCCGTTTTTTCGTGTTTTGAAGGCCTTGGGACCAAAGGGGCTATTGCTGTTCTCATTTTTTCTTGAAAGTTCAGGAAATTTTATGTAAACTATCAAATTTTCAGCGATTTATGTTTTTTAGTTTTTGAGATATATTATTTTGAAAATAAAAAATCAGTCATTTTTCATCGGCACACACTGTAGATCTCAGCGCATTAAATTTTTAATGTTTAAAAAAAATCATAACTTTTGAACAGCTCAACGGATTTCCAATCTTTTTTTATGGAATGAAAGCTTAAGATTTCAACTTTTCAGAAAAAATAGAAAAAATAGAAAACTTTAAAAAGTTATTTGTCTTTTAATAAAATATATGAAATTTTCTAAAATATACTAGAAATTTTTATATTTTTCCACGTTTAAACATATTTTTATCAGATTTTTCAATTTTGTCTGAAAAGTTGAAATTTTAAGCTTTCATTCCATAAAAAAAGATTAGAAATTGAGCTGTTCAAAAGTTATGATTTTTTTTAAACATTACAAATCTAATGTGCTGAGATCTACAGTATGTGCCGATGAAAAATGACTGATTTTTTATTTTCAAAATAATCTATCGCAAAAACTAAAAAACATGCATCGCTGAAAATTTGACAGTTTACGTAAAATTTTCTGAACTTTTAAGAAAAAATGAGAGCAGCAATAGCCTCTTTGGTCCCGAGGCCTTCAAAACACGAAAAAACGGAAACTATTAAGTTTTTTCATGTAAAAAACACAATTTTTGTGAAATTTTATATTTTCCCGAAAAGTCAAAATCTTTAGCCTTCATTTCGTCCAAAAAGATTGAAAATCGGTCAAACGGTTCAAAAGTTATAATTATTTTAAAAATAAAAATTTTGCAAAATCGCGATTTTTCTGGTCACCCTATTTCGGAAATGGTCACCCTAATCAAAAAATCCAAAAATACGTGTATCCTTATTTCGGATAAGGAACAAAATAGCAAATTTTCACGGAATTCGGTGACCCACTAGATCGGTTTTTCATGGAATGGCTGTACATAAAAAAGAATAATGAGCAATTAAAAAGAATTCAATTAGAAAAATGTTATTCATGATTTCTCAGAGAAGTTTCCTGCATATCTATACCTGTATTTTTTTTATAGATTTTTTATAGATATAACACAGCGTAACAAAAATGATATTTTTGCGTGCCTCAAGGATCAAGTTATGTGTCACTGGTAGATTTGGGGTCGCTGAAGTCGTTCTCAGAAATGTCTCTGCACGTCACATTTTTCAGCTACAGGTTGCCAAAGTTGTACTCAAAATTGGTTTAATTGATGTTTACAAGATTGGTGTTTTTTTTCCCGCCGCTTTTCCCCACACCAAAAAGCTCACGTGTAGCTTCCTGGTAGTGGACGCAACTATCTCAGCTCACTCTGTGCAGCACGTGGACAAAAAAAAAACGAATGAAAAAAACAAGCAAAACATGAGCTGAGATTGAAATTAACGTTAAACTTAATTTTAATTAATTTAAATAGAATTACATGGCGTGATGTCCCAGTGGAACAAATGTTCCTTTTAAGGGACCCACTTTTGATATAATTACAAATTAACTTTAAACAAAAAAAGAAAGATATTTAAGAAAAAAATAATTTAATTAATCTATGATTGGTTTCTGGTAGTTGACATATTGCTCAAAATACGAATATTATTTTCTATCCAAAAATGTCGTGAAGATTTAGTTTTAAGTATTGCTTTAGCTTTTGTTTGAAACTATTGCGATCGCTTATTTTTTTCAAGTAATCCGGTAATTGATTGTACAGCTTAGGACCAATGATTGAAATTCTCATTGACCAAACATTGTAAGTGCTCTATTTTGATGCAAATTATGTGTACGTCTTGTACGATAGCCATGGGATATTGAAGGTAGTTGAATATTATAATGAAAAAGATTATTGTGCAGAGTGTCATGAACAAATATTAGAGTCTGCATTTTACAGAGACTGTGAATTGGAAGGATATTGTGAGAGACATCAGAGTAAAGTTGAAGAGTGGGAAATAAAAACGGTTTGCTAAACATTGTTTTCAAACATCTATTCTGGAGAGTTTGGAGCTTTTTTAAAGAAGACTTCGAGGCACGATCCCATGCTATAATTAGATAGCTCAGGCGTGAGTGAATATGAGCAAAATAGAAATGTTAACAAGTTCCGTAGCGCTATTTTTTAGATTTCTCCAAAATCAATGAGCAACATCTCACATTCCTTCAAAACTCTCTCAAAATATTTATTTTTTTTAAATGCTCGTCTAAGAAATGTTTAAAGAATTCAAACATTCCTATAAAGTTCCTATCGGAATACGTTCAACTGCTTTTTCAAAAACTCTTCTGCGAAAATACTTTCCCGAGGAATTCGGTCCGGAATTTCTAAGAGAATTATATTGTTGTTTCCCTAAGCTTCATCTGAAAAATTCACCAGAGATTCATCCAAGTATTTTCCAGAGATTTTTGTCTTTAAACCACACTAATGATTCTTTTGGAATTTTTTGAAGAATGTTTTCACCAGATCTATCATGATTTTGCAATTTATTCTTGAACTTCTCAAAACAATTTTTCAGAAAATCCGTAAAGTATTCCTTCAAGTCCTAGAAATAACTATTTTTTTTTTTTGGCGAATGCTCAATTTTTTGTTCAAAAACTACTCCAGGAATATCTTAATATTTTGCTACTCCAGGAATATCTAAACAATTTGAAATTTCCTCTACGATTCACATTATAACAGATTTCTGGAGAAACACATACAAAAATGGTTTGAAAGAACTATGCTGGTATTTTTTGAATGATTGCTGCTAAATATAATTCGGAAAAAATACTAAATTCTTGTCGTAAAATTCAAGAAATAAACCGTAGAATTTTTCTGAAACTTGTTGACAATGTGACAATGTACAATGTAGAAAAGCTTAAGTGGTCCTTGTTTGCAGGATTTACTACAAGAAAATCTTGTCATTTTTTCTACTTCTTTTATAATATAAAATGAGTGGTATTTAAACGGATATATTTTTTACTGAAGGTAACTAAAATATTCAATAATATATTGTATGAACTCCAAAGTTTCATGAGACTATGGTGGACATATTGATGTAGAACTCATTTTTGCTGCCTTAGAAATTCCAAACAAACTTTTTTGAAGAGTCTATTATAGATTATTTTGTAATACTGCCGAAAATATTGCCGGTATTTTTCAAGAACATTACCTAAGATGTATTGTGGTAAATTTCGTAATATAAGATTTGAATGAATTTAAATCTTAGGGGAAACACATTACTTTGAAACTTTGTTGAGGGACTTTCGGAAATCAGGAACCATAGGTATAAGAATTCTGCAATTCTTCAAAACTATAATTTACTTTATTTTAGATGTTTTGAAATGTTGCTTTTTTGAGTTTATGTACCAAATACTTCAGAGCGTCGTGCAAAGGAAGGAGAAACAACAAAATGTTGAAACAGGTGGAACAATAGATGGCCAATGGTACAATGAAAGATAATTTAAAATCTTTTCTTCAGAGGTAAATTACAGGATAGATAAATCCTCTCTAATGAATTTACAAATAAAAAAAAATTCTCAAGAAGGTCCATCAGGATCATCTTTTGAAATTATTCTTGAATTCTATGCTTGACTTCTGGTTTTCTAAAAGCTCCGCCCTTGTATCGCACAAAAAATTAAACTACGAATATAAATTCTTTCAATAATTGGTAAAACTATGCCTAAAGAAGTGTTTTAAGGAAGATCAATAAAAATTTCTTTATGTTTATCTTAATAAATCTTTTCTCTCTTCCCAGTTATTTTGCTACATGCTTCTCTACAGCAGGCATGCCCAACCTTTTTGGCTCTTTTTCGACATAAATGGTTGGTGCGTTCGCAAAACTAGATCGATATGAACAAAATTAGTCTCAAATGAAAGCTTGGTTGTATATTTGTCTAATCCATGCTGCAAATTTTAAATTTATATCAACCTCTTTGCTACCGATGCAATTAAGTTCAAAAAATGATCCAAATTTTTGCCTTAGCTTGCATAGCTATCGAATAGTTTGATATAAATTCAAAATTTTCGGCATGGATTGAAGAGATATACTATCAAGCTTTCATTTGAGACTGATTTTGTTCACATCGCTCTATTCTTGCGAACGCACTAACAATTTATGTCGAAAAAGAGTCAAAAAGGTCGGGCAGGCCTGCTCAATCTGTAGAGCGCTATGCTAATTTTGGATGCAAAAGTTTTACTGGGGGTTTTCAATAAATTTCCTCTTAAGATTCGAAGGCAAAAGGCATTTCAAAAACAATTTTGTTTCCAATTCATGATATGCCGGGCATTTAAAGCAAAATTGAAATTTTTTTTTTCGAGAAAACTGTTTAAAGAAATTCAATGAAAATTTCTAATACAACTTTCATTGAACTATCTCAGTATTTGATTTGACAGAATCAATGTTTTTTTTTGCAGGAATTGCGAGAAAAACTGAACTTTTACAAAATAAACTACCACTTTTGAGGTAAATCCGGGAACATTCTCTGTAATTAATTTACTAACAAAGTAGACATAGAAGGAATGCTTGTCCACCAGGAGGATTGTGCTTTGAAACAAGTCCTTCAATATTATTTGATAAATTTTCAAAAGATTTTCAAACGTTCTGAAGCCACCCTTCAATATTCTTTGAAAAATTTTATTATGCTTAAATTTTATAAAAAATATCAAAACGTTTTTTGGAAAATTTTTGCATCAAATCTGTTGGAAAACTTTAATAAGTTTTCTTGGACAAGTATAGTTTAAGCAATACATATATTCATACTAAAATACTTAAAAGTAAATCAAAATCAAGAAGAGAATTGATTGCTGAAATAATACGCTATGGTCGATTTTGTTACATTATTTCACACCAGCCCACAGTGATTTATTTCATCAATTTCACGATCAAAATAAAATAACTTCAAAACTATTGATTCTAGATGTTTGGTGTCTTCGATGAAGTTTCTTGATATTAAAAGGCGCTTATTTTGGTATAAGGGGTAAGATGATCAATTCACCCACAAGTGAGATAAAAAATATATTTTTTCTAAAAATTAAGTTAGAGATTTCAAGTCTTCGGCAAAGTTGTAGAGTATGTAATTACAAACAACTTTGCCTAAGACGCAAAATTTCTATATATTCGCGGTAATGAGATATGGAGCATTTTGTCTTCGACACCCCTTAAAACTTGTTTTTGTGCATAACTTTTCAATAGAATTTTTCACATTTTTCGAATCTTCTACAAAGTTGTTTGGATCGATAAAATACACATTTATGCTGACCACGAAAACCTTGTATCTCTTATCGTTAAAAAGTTATAAACAAATTTATGTTAAATTTTAGTCCACTTTCACCTTAAAAATCTCCATTCTACGCAAAATGACGCAGCTAGTTTCATGGCAACTTCAAGTTCTAATTTTCTACTTTTGCATGCAGGTAATAACTTTTGGAAACAAAAGGTTTTTTGCAGTGTTTTTCACAGATGATACACTCCCGTGCAAATGTTTGGGATCACCCTCTAAAAAACATGAACAATTGTTTTGTCCACATCTCTGTGATTACACGTCCAATTGAAACTCTCTATAGCGCATTTGAAAGCCAAAGTGAGTTATTCTCACTTCGTAAGTATTTTCCCGGAAACAGTTTCTGAATTTTGTATACTAAATTTTTACTTAAAGTAGTGACATTTTTCAAAAAAAAACACACTGGAAAAACATGGCCATTTTCCTCAGAATTGGATCGATAAAAATAAAAAAATCAATGTAGCATAAGAATCGTAATCTTATATTCTTTGAAGAGCGCTTACAAAGTTTTGGAGGAAAAATGTGAAAACTACTCAATATCAATGAAATAGTCATTCAAGTTATCGTGCGAAAGTTTGGGTTCACCCCTTAGTATGATGCTTATCGTGCAAAACTTTGGGATCACCTGAGCCGCACGCAAATCATTTTTGTCAATATCTCTACCATTTTTCAACCAATTTCAATAGTTCATAACTTTTCCAAACGAAAATAATGGCGCGTTCATGATTGGCTTGAGATTTTACAGAACTATCGTGTTTTTAGTAAGTTCAGGTGAACCCAAACTTTTGCACGATGGCTTGAATGACTGTTTCATTGAATTTTCCACCAAATTTTCGTAAGCGCCTTTCAAAGAATATAAGATTACAAATCTAATGACACATTGATTTGAAATTTTGATCAATCCAATGCTGAGGAAATCAGCCATGTTTTTTCAGTAAGTTTTTTAAAAAAAGGTCACAACTTTAAGTATGAATTTAGTATACAAAATTAAGAAAATGTGTTTACTTGTTTTTAATTATGAATGGTAGTTTACGGCTAACCAGCCGAGTGGAAGTTTAACAACTACCGAAAAGCTAAACATTACATATACTTTGCAATTGGATTAAATGGACAAATTGATGTGAAGTTTTGCGAAAAAGTTACACGTCTTCTCAGTGAATCGAACTCACGACTCCCTGATCTCTAGTTAGGGCGCGTTACCCCTACGCCACTAGAGGACTCATGGAAGCAGAAGTTAATCTGAATTCGATTTCAGCTCAATAATCACGTGGTCCTTTTTCGAAAAGTGCACCTCTTTCGTAAGAATTAGATGTCCAACCAAACACAACGCTTTCTATATATATCCAATGCCTAGCCTGAGAGCGCATTATTTTTTAGGTGGAAAGTTCATCGTCCTTCATAAGACTGCATTGTAAAATTTTACGAAAATCGATTGAACTGAAGTGTACTAATCCGAACAGAAAATCGAAGGAAAGAAATCGATCATTGAAATTATGCCTTAATAAATGCTAGATATGAAATGTCAAGAAAACAAGATCTATAATTGGTTCGAAAACAAAAAAAGGTATTGGGGCAATATAAACACTCTCTTGAAATTTAGTGAATGTTTATTGTTTTTCTTTTTGGAATCACTTCCTTACAAACTGTTACAAAGCCTATTTCTCAGCTTGTTCTTAGAGCACTTGCCATATTTCTTAACTAAGAGCTTTCTATGCTAAAGTTTTTATTTTTTTGCTTTTGTATTAGGGATAATATAATATCTTCAAGACATCGATACTTTTATATGAAAAAAAGTGTCATAGAAAAGTATCAATACCTACAAAATATCTAAGAGGAGCTAATCACAAATGGGTGCAAGCCGAACTTTGTCACCTCATTCCATTCGTCTGATCTCACCCGATTTACAGAATAAGCACAATTTCCTCAACGGCACAAATATACCAACTAGCGGGAAACGTGCCTTTGGAGCCGGCCTTTCGATAGGTCAAACTATTTTTTGTGCTTTCATAGTATTGAATGGTTAGCTTCCACCGCAAATTCTGCTATTTACCTGAAGTAATCAACACCGTCAACAATGTCATTAGTTTACCTAAGGAATGTATCGATACCTACTCGAATCATTTGAGTAGTTTTTATTATGAAGGAAACATAGAACTAAAACGATTGCGATAGATATTTTTAAAGAATCGCATTGATGATTTATTCATAAAATAAACATACTATTGAGTCAAAATTCTTGATAAACTTTCGTGAATAAAACAAGATTTTTCAAAGGCTGCACCACCCTTTGCATAAACGTACATGAGGAAGTACTCATTCGATTCAAGTTATTTCATTCAATACCTATTTGAATTGAAAGTATCAAGTATTTATTCGCATTTACTTGAATCGATTCATCCCTACATGTGACAGGAACGGTGATGCTCTATTTCATGGATCGACGGGAAATCGAACCCAGACACCTAAGTATGAATTCGCTTTGCAGCTGTGGACTTAACATAGACTAAGAGGGCCCTGCACACATTTCATTCAAAAATTCCTTATTCCTTTTCTTGAATCTGGGTAGTAGAATTCACTTTCGAGAATCTAAAACTAAATTAATAACTACACACAGCCAAATTTCTGACCCGGAAACTTACACAACTAGTTTACTTAGGCTAAAAGTCTCACTAAAAAAAATAATTAAAGTGGTATTGCAAACATATGCGTTAATGCTTCAATTTTCCTTGCGTTATGAAAATGGTACAACAGTGAGAACTGGTACATGTTATACATTGTATTGAAACCAAAAAATGTTTGTATTAAATATATGATCATAGCTTTATAAAGCTTGTAAAATAAACTCATGGTCAAGGTCTTCATTCTCCAGCATTCTTACTTGCTCCGATGTACCTTAACAAAAAAATTGTAGTTAACCCTCCCTGGTTTAAAACTTAAAATTTTAAATTAACGATACATCATCTGTGAAAAACACTGAAAAAAACCTTGTTTCTAAAAGTTATTACCTGTATGCAAAAGTAGAAAGTTAGAACTTGAAGTTGCCATGAAACTAGCTGCGTCATTTTGCGTAGAATGGAGATTTTTAAGGTGAAAGTGGACTAAAATTTAACATAAATTTGTTTATAACTTTTTAACGATAAGAGATACAAGGTTTTCGTGTTCAGCACAAATGTGTATTTTATTGATCCAAACAACTTTGTAGAAGATTCTAAAAATGTGAAAAATTCTTTTGAAAAGTTATGTACAAAAAACAAGTTTTAAGGGGTGTCGAAGACAAAATGCTCCATATCTCATTACCGCGATTATATAGAAATTTTGCGTCTTAGGCAAAGTTGTTTGTAATGACATACTCTACAACTTTGCCGAAGACTTGAAATCTCTAACTTAATTTTTAGAAAAAATATATTTTTTATCTCACTTGTGGGTGAATTGATCATCTTACCCTTAATACCAAAAGAAGCGCCTTTTAATATCAATAAACTTCATCTAAGACACCAAACATCTAGAACCCATAGTTTTGAAGTTATTCTATTTTGATCGTGAAATCGATGAAATAAATCACTGTGGCAGCCAGACGGTTAAGCTTTCGGTGGTCGCGCGGTTCACCGAACTCAGAACCGCCACGCAGATGCTATGTAAGACAAGCGAGGTTCCCTCACTATAGTTGTACAACATAGAATAAACTACTGAAGAGATTTTTGTCAATAACAAGAGTCATGTACATTGATTCGGAAGATTTTACTTCATGTTTAGTTGGTTTTTTTTGTTTAATTTTAAATTTTATTATCATGAAAAATGCTGGGGGCGGGCTGGATGATTCTGGAGGGGGCCAGGCCCCCCTGTTCCTACGCCAATGCAAATTCCTCTTTCAAAGCTCCTCTGTAATCCGCTGCAATTCACAAAGTGGGATTTGTATGGCGAAATGCATCTAACGAATTATTTCTCAAAATTGGGAACTATTTTTGAAAAAAAAATTGGTACCGGTTGTGCGCAATGATTATGGCTTTCACGCATACCAAATATTTTTTCGATTGAGGCTAAGTAGCCCGTCATTCGTTTTGGCAACAATGATGACTTTTCAGCTTGCATTTCAAAGTGATAAAACTCAGTCTTGATAGTTTATATTGACATGAAAAAGTATCACTGTACGCGTTAACATGCATAAAGTAAACTGATATTTTTTCAGCTGTGTCAGCGCAAAACCAACTAATTTTTTTGATTCGAAATCGTGAGATGAATTAGCAACAATCATCAACGACACGTACAAATTTCAATGACGGCTTACTTCGCCTTAAAGCTTTCATTTACGAGATATTTGCAGTTAGATGTCTTTCCCCATACAAAATGAAATGAGAAAACTTCTGCTGATCAACTGTGGTCATGAGCAAAGCAGGTCATTCATTACTGGTGGATTTCCGATGAAAACAACTTAAAATTTCACCAAACCGTGCTAAAAACAATCACTTAATCACAGTAATTCGCTTTTTTTTATTTTTCTAATTTTACGCCGGCTGCTCGCTTGCAGGGCTGTCAGAAACGTTGATGGTTATGTAAGACAGTAAGCAATCTCAAGATGGTTGATGGTTATGTACGACATCAGCAGACTCAAATTGAAGTAGCGATTACTGGCAACAACGTCTTATCAATTATAATTTCACTATTACCAACAAATAGGAGAATATTGTTTGCGTACCACTACTTTTATACAGTTATTAGTGGATTCAAAGGAGTTTCACCTTAATTCAAAAGTTGTTTTTCTTGTCAAAACTAAACCTAATTCGTTTTAAATTGTGAGCAATGTGTTTCGAATAGATAATAGAACAGTGCACATTCAGAACAAATTTCCAAGTATACTGCATTTATTTTTATGATAGTCGTTGATCGTCAGGGATATAAAAACTATTTTTTGTTTTGTTTTTACATTAGCTGCAATCTCCATTCAGCCCCAATATGAACTTTTTTAGATATATTTGAAGTTCAATACAATATATACACATTAAAGATCCACTTACTTGACGATAACTGCTTTCTATTGGAGTCTTAGGCACTACCAGCCGTAATAAAACTTTTTAACTGTTATCAGCCGGTAGATTCTTGAATCAGAAGCTCAAAGGTAAACAATCATCGAATTTTGCCACCCACTAATAACCTCACAAAAATGACAGATCAGCTGTTACAGGTGGGCGCACCAGGTGAGAGCATCACAAGTTCCCAGAGTAGATCATCCCTCTCTTTTCTGTATTACCACTCATCCGTTACTAATGCAAACTTGCTTGGATGATCGTTACGGCGATCGAAAAGCTTCAGTTGTGGTGAAATGATCACCGAAGCTTTCAGCGTGCTATGAATTCGATGAGTTCACACGTGGGTTGATGGAAGTGTGAAGCTTTTGTGAGGTGAAATCACCCTTTACTGGTGGATTAGTGGCCGGCAATACAGGATTGAGGACCTCTGCTAAAGTTTGTATAAAATGAAATTAATAATTGGATTTCGTTTTAATCTGTCTGGTGGCGTCGGTCACTTTCACTATGGCTTATATTTGTCTATTTGGAGTATCTATAGGGATAAGTTTCTTCAGAGATACGACCTAGATTTTTTCTAGAAATTATATCAGGAAGTGCTCCAAGATCTCTTTTAGGGATTGCATAAGGAGTTCCTCCAGGGATTCCATCAGGTATTCCTGCACGAATCTTATCAGTAATTTCTTCAGAAATTTCAACAGAAGTTCCTATAGAGACTCCTTCAGGAGTTTCTCTAGAGATTACATTATAAGTTTCTTCAGAGATTCTATCTAGAACTCCTCCATGGATTACGTCACATATTTTACATCAGAAGTTCTTTGAGGGATTTCATCAGGAGTTTCTTCAGAGATTCCACCTGGAACTCCTACAGAAGTATTTTTTTTTTTTTTCAGAAAAATCTGTAGGGATGCCATCAGGAGTTCCTTCGGAGATTGCACCTGGAATTTCTCTAGAGATTACAGCAGGGACTCCTCAAGGAATTCCACCTGGATTTCTTCTTGGGATTTTTAAAGGAGTTCCGCCAGGCATATTATCAGGAATCCCTCCAGGGATTTCATCAAGAGTTCCTATAAGGATCTCTTCAGAGATTCCATATAAAGTTTCTCCAGGGATTACACCAAAAGTTTTTCTAGGGAATACTGCAGGAATTCTTCTAGGGATTCCATTAGGAGTCCTTCTAGGGATTTTATCAGGAGTTCCTTCAATGATTTAATCAGGAGTTCCTTCAACAATTTCAACATATTCTGTAGGAATTCCTTCCGAGATTCTACCTGGAATTCCTACAGAAACTCTATCAAGAGTTTCTCTAGGTATTCCATAAGAAATTTCCTCCGGGGATTTCTTCTGAAGTTCCTATAAGGATCCCTTCAGGAGTACCTTCAGAGATTCAATTAAGAGTTCCTCCAAGAATTCCACCAGAAGTTTCTCTAAGGATTTCATCAGTAATTTTTCGGTAGAGTTTCTGCAGGGATTCCATCAGAAGTTCTTCCATGGATTACTTTTGAAATACTTCTCAGATTTCATTGTACAATGCTCCAGGCCACATTGTAATTTGAAGAAGCATACTTCGATTTAATTATGCGGAAGCTCCAGCTCATTGTTTATCTTCCGTAAACATTCATTGAAGTCTGAGCGAGCAGTATACAGTTAACTCTGCCTTACTCGATATTGAAGGGACCATCGAGTTAAGGAGGTATCGAGATACAGAACACAGATCCAGTGCAACTGCGATCCATGGGACCATCGAAGTAGCCATGAAAACCAACTTTTACTACGGTTCTCTAACTCGATATCGAGATACGGAATATCGAGTAAGGGAGAGTTAACTGTAGTTCACTCACAGAGGGTTGGTACTATGATCATTGCAGGATCGCGCTAACAGTACTCGCTTGCATCTTCAATACCTGCTCCAGGGACACCATCATGAACACCTTCTGGAATTCCATCAGAAGTTCTATCAGAGATTCTATCAGGAATTCTTTCAAGAGTACCTTCAGAAATTCCTCTAGGGCTATTCTGGGTTCCATCAGGCTATTTACCACGGATTCTTCCCGGAATTTATTAAGAAATTTTGCCAGAATTTCCTTCCAGGGGTTTTTCTAGGGAATTTTTCAAGGGAATCCTCCCGGATAGCTCCAAGGTTCTTCAAGGGTAATCAGGAATTCCTCCTGAGAATTGACAAGAAATTTCTTATAAGGATTTTATTACCGGAATCACTCAAGAGATTTCTTCCGGAATTTCTCAAGGAATTTCTCGCGGAACATCTCCAGGGATTATTGGGGGTTTTCAGGGATTCTTCCAGCAATTTCACCAAAAATTATTGTAAGTATTTCACAACTAATTTGGGAATCCACTAGTATATCCTCTGGGATCAAACAAAAAAAAAAAGAATTCCTTTATAGAATCCTCTGACAATTGCTTCAGTAATTCCACCAGTAATGCTTTCGAAAATTCCGCTAGGATTTCCTCTAAAGATTCCAACTAAAAAGTTCCATAAAAATCCTCTAAATATTCCAACTAAAAATCTTCCTTAAAATCCAGAGGTTTCTCCATTCAAATTGGAATTCATCCAGCTAATTGCGTCCTAAAATGTTTGATAAAATCTTGTTTTTATTCAACAACACGAAAGAGCATGTTACTTCAACTACTTTAGCAATTTTTCCCGCTCAAATAACGGCTATATCATGTTTAAACATTAATTTTAAAATTGGGTCCATAAATGAACCTTGACACTTGAGATAATGTTTGACGTTCGCTTAGCCGACAAAAACACCACAGGGCTTTTAGTTTTAACACTGGGGTTGTTCCTATCTGACGTTTCGGAAGGGACACGGAAAACAAAATTCACCCAAAATTTGAGTTTAAGCCAAAGGGTGTGACAAAATCTAAAAAAAAACATTAAAAAAATGTTTTTCGGACTTAAATCAACGGAAAACATTGGAAAATTAAGTAAACATGTGTTCACAGATAACAGACGTTGAAGTCCGATTGTAAAACTGTGTAAGACAATTAACGGTCATTTTGAATGGCAACATAAGTAGCAACATCGTGGTGGCGCTATCATCGCTAAGTTCCCATGATTATGTCAGTGGTGAATATGAAATATTTCAAGATACTGATATTCACCACTGATTGACGCAATTCGCTGTGTGGCGGCGCTAGTAATTGCAAGGAGTTTCAATTTGAATGTTTACACAGGTTTTCAGAATATTTTTGTTCTAGCATAAACATCTGTTATCTGTGATGTGTTTTTGGCCTAAACTTAAGCGTTTGGCACTAAAATCGGGACAGGGCTTTAGGACCCTATTCTCCATGATTTCCATCACGAAAATCTTAAATGATTTCAGCTGAAATTCTCGTAAGGATTCCACTAGAAATTCTTTCAGAAACTCAACCAATATTTTTCCGATGATTTTACTGGGAATTCAAAAAATTCTCTGGAAGTACTTCCAAAACATTCTGGAAAAAATCCTCCAAGGATTTCGCCAATATAATCTCCGAGGATCGCATAACGAATTTCTTATGGGATTTGACCATAATTTCCTTTAAAGATTTCACCAGTAATAATAATTTTTATTTCACCAGAATTTTTTGAGACAGGAGTTTTTTAAGGAATTTTACCACGAGTTCCTAAAGGGTTAACACTGGGAATATCACCAGAGTTTCATTAGAATTTCCTCCAGAAAAATCTGTCAGAGTTTCGCCAGGAGTTCTATTAGAAAATACTAAAATCACAGATAACAGATGTTTATGCTAGAACAAAAATATTCTGAAAACCTGTGTAAACATTCAAATTGAAACTCCTTGCAATTACTAGCGCCGCCACACAGCGAATTGCGTCAATCAGTGGTGAATATCAGTATCTTGAAATATTTCATATTCACCACTGACATAATCATGGGAACTTAGCGATGATAGCGCCACCACGATGTTGCTACTTATGTTGCCATTCAAAATGACCGTTAATTGTCTTACACAGTTTTACAATCGGACTTCAACGTCTGTTATCTGTGCTAAAATGGTTTTACTACGATTTCCCTTCTTAGAATTTTTCTTGGTTATCAAAAATTCGTCCAATTCCCTTGAGGGTTTTCTGATAATTCTGAAAAATTCGAAGAAGGGAAATCGTAGTAAAGACTCTAGGTATTCCATCAGGACGGCATCTTCAAAATACTAAAAGATTATTCCTGCAGGGATTCAACTGATATTTACTCATAGGATTAGCATTTCTCTGAAAGTTTTCATGTTGAATTACTGGAAGGAGTTTTCGGAATTCTTTTGGAAAAAATCATAAAACAGTTTATTGTGAAATCCTTGGAGGAATCATCAAATAAATCACTGGAGAAGTTCCCTGGAAAAATTCCCTAATATATCTCTGGAAGAACTTTTAAAGTGAATTCCTGGTGTATTCCATGGAAAAAATCCTTCAAGAAAAACTGGAAGGAATTGATTAATAAATTCGTTTAGGAATCCACGGATGAAGTTCTGGTAGATTCTTGAAGTAGTTCCTTGAAAGGTCGAATGCCTCGTAGGGTCCCTTCAGGGATACATGGAAACACTGGAAGAATTTATAAAAATAATTTATTGAAGATTCTCTAGAAGAATCCCCTGAGAATAATCTGGTGGTATCCCGTGTGGGAAGTTTTTTGAATTCTTTTGTGGAATCTCTTGAATTATTTCTTGTGGAATCTCTTGAATTATTTCTTGTGGAATCTCTGAAGGATCCCCGGTGGAATCCTTGGTGGAATTCCTCGATTAATCCTTGGAGAAAATCTGGGTAGAATCTCTGTAAGAACTCCTGGAGTAAATTTCTGCATGTATTTTTGCAGGAATTTTTGAAGGAATTTCTAGCGAAAATCGTTTAGGAATCCCTGAAGCAATTCCTGCAAGAATGTTTGGAATTATCGCTGAAGGATTTTTTTGGGGGTATTCCTAGGGAAATTACCAAAAGAACCACTGGAAGATTTTTGATAAGAGCAATTTCTGGTGGAGTTTTTGATGGGTTTCCTGTAATAATAATAACATTTATAACAATAACAATCACATATTCACTTGCCAAGACTTGCCGAGACCTGGGAGGGAGAAACCAATACAAAATTTCTGTACGTCATAGTGAGCCGAGATTCCGCTGTCACGAACTGTCACTGTGAGCCCAGATCTCAAACATTGGACTAACATGAAAAAAGCGCGTCACTGATTAAAACACATTTTCGTATTTCTTCAAAAGTGATAAAAATCGAATAAAAATCAATTCATGCACATAATGCAAGTAATGTCACGTGAGCACCATTTAATCTGATTGAACATAAAGCATTGAAAAACGCATCGTTCTACTTTTTCCAATGAAAAAGAATATTTAGTGCATAGAAAACTGTGGCCCTTTTTTCATGTTTGTCAGGAAAGATCGAAGGTGCACAAAAAAAGGAAACTACCGATTTTCTCGAAGCCTGCCTTGATTGTTGTTGGCATACTGGAGTTATCTTGCAGTTCAAAATAACGTTGTCTTATATTTCGTGTGTAGTATCGGTGCCTCCCTCCCAGGCAGTGTTGCCACAAGTACAGATTTATCTGGAAAGGTACAGATTTGTTTGATAGTTTTTGGTACAGATTCTGTACGGTACAGATTACAGATTTTCACGAAAAAGTACAGATTGGTACAGATTTTTGGAATTGGCAATTTTGTGATACAAAATCCAAAAGATTCGTGAAATTTGGAACTCATTTTTACAAAACTATAATTGAAAAGTATAATTTCCAAAGAATTGAATAAAATTTAAATTAATAGTGAAAATATTTCAATAAAAACTATGTTAAATTTACAAGTTTTTAAGGATTTTAAGAGTTCTTTCAACAATTTATGATGGATGTGGTACAGATTTTAGGTACAGATTTTTAGAATCTCTGGTACAGATAAAAGAGATTTTCGAGCCTTCGGTACAGATATAAATGTGGCAACACTGCTCCCAGGCCGAGACCATTCAACTTGAGGGTGGAGTGGAGTCAATGTTGGTCAAACCGTCTGAGCGTCTGTGGGCTGCATCACAATAGACTCGATCCTCTGTAAGCAATGCTAAAGAGTGACGAGTTCACAAAAATAGTTAGCTAAATGAGACAACTTCCAACAGTTGCCTATGATGACAAACAATGGAGATGGTCCACTGAGCGAAGTTATGTGCATTCATACCATATTTTCTACCGATCGACAAGAAGTCCCGTTATTTTTTTCAAACAGTTTCTATTTCAACATCGCGGAGGTTACTGTTGTTCAATTGTTAAGTTCATTTAGTTATTAGCGAACATGTATAACGTTTGTAAGTGAATGATTAAAATAAATGAAGTGAAAGGAATATAACATTCAACAACACAGAATTAAATTAAGTTTGTTAATTAAAAATTATAATGTACTACTTATAATTATAAATATAATAAAATAAATTGTCCATCTCATTAATCATGTAGATAGACATGCCAAAAATCTCTATATTAATAAGTAGAACTTAAAAAGAAAACAAATGGTATAAATTAAATTTGGATCTATTAAGTAGCGAAACATTTTGTTCTAGCGATTTTTCATCCAGCGTTCCGCAGAAAAGCATAACGTAACGATTAAAGTGGGTTTTCGCATTGAACCGAAATTATTTTTATCTAGAAATAAACAATTTTCCATATCATATTTCCACTTAATGAACTAGTCAAATTGGGATTTTATTAAATTTTGAGATAAAAATCATAAATTTCATAAGTGAGATCCGCAGAAATTCTTGAAGCACAATGATTGCAAATGATTTGCGTAGCAATCGCTGAAGTAACTATTTAGTTATCGAAAGTGGATACAGGCTCATTGCCAACATTAATGCATGAACATGATGAACGATGATGCAGCTCCGTGATTTAATTCAATACGCTTCCAATCTCAAAACGTAACATACTTTCAGCCATCTATTGACTGTTTAACGAGAAGCTTGCAATGATCGACGCGCCACCATAATTCATATAACGGAGGGTATTAGAACTAACTTGGAGGTGATGATTTCGCAATTTGGAGGTTAAAATCACCTCCAAACACTAGCGATTTTGCGGTGCACTGAGGCAAAAATACTTAGGTTTTCCATAAATCATGACTTATGAACCAGCCAAATTATGGTTTCATTGAACGCTTAACCATTTCGATATTGGAATCATAAGTTTCATAAGTGAGAGCTTTGAATAATTTAAGAACCACTACTTGAAATAATTTTCATAACAATCGCTAAGAAAACTGCTCCGCTTTCGATGTTGGGTACAAGTTAATCGTAAGCAGATCACATGTTATCAAAACATGTCAATTTTTGAACATGCCTGAAATGAAAGGCACACATTTTAAACAAATGATTATTTTTACTTAACCAATTATCATTGCGTTTATTGTCGATTTTCATTGATTGACTTATGAAATTTAATAATGGAATTCTTTACCAAAATCATAAGTGAAACTTAAAAATTTCAACAATAATCGTTGTGGCGCCAAATCATAATTATTCCTTAAGAAATTATTAAGTTTTTTTGCCTCAGTGTGGGATGTTGACGTTTGATCACGAATACATTGGTAGCGCAACTCAGAGAATATGATTATACTAGAGAAACGCGGAGAGGATTTTGACTTTGTTTATAAACAATATTTGCAATGACTCTCAACAAGTCAGGTCATACAAACAAAATTTTAGTGTGCGTGTCATCCTGTCAGTCGCCATAAGAAACCAAGCTCATCAATGAGCCTTTGTACGTGCTATAAATTCTTTTGTTCTTTTGACTTTTACTGTGCGCCGTGTGTTGGTGCTGTCTCGCTCTCTCTCACAGGTAATTTGTAAACAGGGCGCACAGTAAAAGTCAAACGTTTTATAGCATGCATAGGCTGATGACGTTACTTTCGTATCGCTTTTCACTAACACACATCCATCGTCTCTTTTGTATAACATTTCTTTGAGCTCATTGAATTTGCTCGATTGGAACCACGTTTGACGGTTTAATTGGAACCCTTGGTTTCAGAATCCGCGCTTCTCTATATTAACAAATTCTCTGGCGCAACTATTGAGCTTCTCGAGATTTTTTAGCATTTCGATCACTTCCTCTTTACTTCGAATGTTACGCGCCATGGTCTAGTACTAGTTGGGCACTTTGCGAATCTTTTCTCAAAGCCGCAGACCACCGCATAAGTTGCGCGCCGATCGATTATGCGCCGAGTTGTGGGTCGGTCAAAACGATTTCAATCGCTTGCAACTTGTACACATGAAGGTATGAACAATTTTATTCCATGTGTTTTGTATCGGTAAAACAATTATGATCGCTCTTCAGTTTAGGACTCGAGCCCTAAAAGTGATTCACTTCCTCGGCGAGATATTTTGACATTTCTTCATTTACTTTTTGGCTGGCACACAACTCGGCGGATTAAAGTAATGATTCGCAATAGTCAGATGATGAGAGACGTGGTTCCAATCGAGCAAATTCAATGAGCTCAAAGAGATGTTACGCAAAAGAGACGAAGAATGTGTGTTAGTGAAAAGCGATACAAAAGTGACGTCATTAACAAGCTTGGTTTCTTATGGTGACTGACAGGATGACACGCACACTAAAATTTTGTTTGAATGACCTCAATTGTTGATAGTCATTGCAAATACTGTTTATAAACAAAATCAAAATCCTCTCCGCGTTTCTCTAGTATAATCAAATTCTCTGGTTTGAGGTTGGAAAACCAGGATATGTGAGGTTAGTTTCATTGGAACTTTCGCCTGAGCGATTTTTGCGCTTGAATAAAACACGCTTCGGGACATTCTCCGCTGCCCGTAAAAATACTATTGGGTAGATAAATGAATTCTCTACCTGAGAAAGAGGAGACAGCTGGCTTAGATTGCGAGCTCCCAAAAGTCAAGGGAACCTGTCATCAACTGTCAATGAGAATATATACTAAGGTGTGGAAGAAGAAGCAACGGCTATGTATTAGTAAAGAGAAAAAACGTAAACAAAAATAACTACGTCACTAATTTACACGGCTTCTTATGGGAGCTCGCTCGTTTGTAGTTGTGAAACATTTTGCACCGTACATAGATGTCACGCACACAAAATGTCTTCTTCCTCACCTCGGTATATATTCTCATTGATCAACTGTCACTGGAAAACCGCACATTCGAAGGGCATAGCGTGAAAACCGTCAAAATTTGGCCAAACTAAAACTGTGTATGATTGAAAATTCAGGTTGTTTTCCTGTGCTCTCGCATATAAAATCGTTGATTATTTAAATATTGTCGATTGGACTCAAATTGTTATTTATTTTTTTTTAATTTTATGATCTTTTTGTTAACAAATGGATTGTGAATATGGTTTTGACCCAGTTTTGAGAAGAAGAAATCAAAGAAGCCAAGAAAACAAACCAGTTGTCAATGAGCTTTCTCCTCTCTCTCAGTTCTCTACCATTGGATCTCATTCAATTTCATACATAAGTGAAGTAAGCGGTGAAAATAAATATTTTGTTCCGAATGTTTTGAAACCATGAATGAGTTTGACATTGCTCTCGTCAACCATCATCATGACGACAGCAGGACAGCAGCACACCCCACCGGACGAATTGTCGTATTGGGAGCGAATTACAAAATATATTTAATGTTTAGCTTTTCGGTAGTTGTTAAATTTCCACTCGGCTGGTTAGCCGTAAAACCACGATTCATAATTAAAAACAAGTAAATTGAAAATAGTCAAATATTTTGGATTTTTTCAAGAATTAAAACATTATAAGTTTACTTGGAAAAGTTCCTACGCCAATAAATAACTTCTGAATGTTTTCAAACATTCATATAGGGAATTCTTGAAAAATTAAACACAGGAACAAGGTAGATTATTTTAATTTTTTATTTCATATTTACAAAATAAAAAACGCTCAAAACAGCTAACTGAAAAAAATCTCATATGACTTTGATCACGGTAAAAAATTCAGCTGGTTCATACAAATTCACTATGTCGGTTTAGGTCTTAGTACAACGTTACATTTTACAAAGTTCTCGGTACAATCATAGTCGAAACGTCTCTCTACATACACTAGGAAGGTACGATTAAAACTTAACAGCAATAAATTATAGGAATACACGATAACTAATCCCCCGAACAGGTCGTTATCCAGCTATCAGATTTCCTTCCACGTCTCGGTACAGTTCATTGTTGTTATCGTACAGTCCTAACGAATCTCCACAGTTCACGTTGGTCCACCAGTCGCACACCCGATGAGCCTAAAAATGGACAAGAACAAAAATCAGTTGCCAAAACTCCATACTCAACCGGCGAGAAATGCGATATCCGATGGGAGGCGAAATACTTGATTGAAAACGGTTCCGTTGGGGCACAGGAAAGAGAACATGTAGCCGTTCGGGAGGCACCAGTGCCAGATCTGGCAGCGTGTGTCGATATCTGCGTAGTACCCGGGCAGCTTATCCGAGCAGCGGAACGTCAAGCCGGAGGGAATCCTGTCGTACGCCGGGTAGTCCACGTCCGGTTCGTAACCAAACACTTGCTGCAAGAGGAGATTAAAAAAAAATATGGTGATTAGCTGTCATGCTGAGTGAATTGAACTATAAATACTTGGGTTTTCTAAGGATTCTACCCCATTACACCGAACCCCATTACCCCGAATGCCATTAACCCGAACCCCATTACCCCGAATTCCAAAACCCATCACCCCGAATAACATTACCTCGAATTCCAAAATCATAGGGAAATGTCATCAATATCATCATGCCAAGATAATTGTGAATTCGGGGAAATAGCATTCGGGGTGATGGGATTCGGGGAAATGGCATTCGGGGTAATGGGGTAGAGTCATCTTGTGAATGGAAGCTCAATCAAAAAATATTTGGTAGGCGTGATAGCCACGAGTATTACGCTCAACCGGTACCAAAATTTTTTTTTTTCGAAAATAGTTCTTAATAGTGAGAAATTTTCACAATACTTCACATATACACTAGTGCATGTGCCTTACTACCACATTTAAATGTATTTTATTGTAGAAACTATTTTTTTATTTAACATGAAGTTCGTAGACACAAAAGTCAATCTGGACAAATTGAGATGTAAAATTGTGAAAAATAATGCAATCGTTCTAGTGGGCTTCGAACCCACGACTCCCAATACGCTAGACTGGGCGTGTTAACCAACTACGCCACAGAACGGGTAACGATTCTGCAGCGCAATCGGCTAACCTGAAATCAAAATCCGTCACGACCCCACATTCTCCTTCACAACTCTACATCTCCTTTGGCTCTTTTAGATGCCCAATTCGACTCTCCTAAGCGTGCCTAAGAACAGAGCCGGATTTACAAAGGTGGGGGCCCGGGGGCCATTGTCTTGTGGTGGCCCTTTATCCAGAAAAGCATTTTGATAATTCAGAATAAACTAGATGTTATATTTTATCCTTTGTAATGTTTTCATTATCAGAAGTCAAACCATTTTATAACATTCAATAAATACTTTAAACCCTCAAAGAACGTAAACCAATTTTATACTAATGTTTTATATATCTTTGTAGATTTTATACATATGTTTACAGGTTAAATTCAATGCCTTTTGGTGCTTATTTTTCAACAATAAAATTAATTTCATGATTTTCTTCGTATTGGTATTGTTATTCATATTATGAATATTCTTTGTTTTAATATTCATGTCGTTGAACACACAGATTTATTTGACAATTTTGATTTGAAGAAATTTGAGCAGGACTGTTAGCTAGTCTGTTTCTAGAGACTTGGTATCTATTTAAATTAAAGGTCTCTAAAGTGTCTGTTTTAATCAAAAGAGTCTTTAAAGTCTCATTGTCCCTTGTTCTGATTGCAGTGCACCCTGATGAAAAATTCTACTGACTCCAGAGAAAAAAAACCAATGACTATAACGTGGCTTTCCAACAGGTTCTCCAAAAAAATCTTCTCACATGACTCGAGGAAAAACTTCAAGAAATATTCAAAGATTTCATCTGGAATACTTTCAGGGGCTCATGCAGGGATATCTCTAGAAATTCTTATGTGTGATTTTTCAAAATATGCTTAAAGGATTATCTCTTGAATTTTCTGCAGGAAATCCTTGAGCTCTCAAACGATAGTACCTCCAGTAATTTATTTGGGGATTACTTCATTTTTTTCCAGAAAGTATAGTCCTTCAACCGAATTCTCCAGTTGTTACTAAAGGAGATCTTACAAAGATTTTTTGAAGATGTTCTAAACGTAAATCTTTTAGGATATACTAAGGAAATCGATCGAAAAATCACCAGATTAAACCCTGTAAAACTTAGGACTTCCTTGAAAAATATCTAAAAGATTTGTTTTGAATATTCTAGTTAATTTCTATGGTTATCCTTGAAAAATCCAGTTTACACTCTTGAGATATCTGAAACAAAATGATTGGAGGAATTTCTTAGGAAAATTCTTGAACGAATTCCACGGGAAATAATAAAAAAGATAAATTTCTGACTTGGTTTTATAATGTAGAATAAAACTGTTATCTTATAGTTTCTATTATGTTATTTTTTGTATATATGTTTTATATTTGGTTCATCTTTGGTCTCTTTTTGATTCCTATCTGGTCGTTTTTTGTTCTTTTTTTTTCAAGCTAGAGGTCTCTAAAGTTCCTATATTCAAGGCACTTAACCACTATTAGCCTTGCAGTGTGATCGATAGAGTCATTTCATAATAAATATATAATTAATTAAGTCTTTTTACTTGATCTGCAGACATATATAATGCAATGCATACGAACCTAAGACACCGCTTTCGTTACAGTTGAAAAAGTCACGTTAGAAGATCATTAGGAATTCAAGAAAAAGGATGACACCCTTAATATTTGTTAATCCAATTCGTTTTTAAATCATCTTCTTCTTCTTCTTTCTGGCGTTACGTCCCCACTGAGACAGAGCCTGCTTCTCAGCTTAGTGTTCTTATGAGCACTTCCACAGTTATTAACTGAGAGCTTACTGTGCCAATGACCATTTTTGCATGCGTATATCGTGTGGCAGGTACGAAGATACTCTATGCCCTGGGAAGTCGAGAAAATTTCCAACCCGAAAAGATCCTCGACCGGTGGGATTCGAACCCACGACCCTCAGCTTGGTCTTGCTGAATAGCTGCGCGTTTACCGCTACGGCTATCTGGGCCCCTAAATCATCTTGTTTCTCGTGAAATTACCAAAATTCCATTCTGAATGTTCTAATATTTTGTTTAAGTAGATAAATAAAGATAGATGAATCTTTATTTAGGAGATTTGTAGCCCGAGGCTGGCTCAACTCTTTTTTTGTTTCAGTAATTTTTTTTTGAGTTATTTGACTTTAATATTTAAAATCACATGATGTGATTCCCAAAAGTATATACTATCAGGGCGGTTCAAAATTAAAGTGTTTGAGAATCCCATCTCCCGTATTTTCCTTACCATCCTTACCATAAAAATAGTGTTCTGTGAAATTTCCAGCTTTCTAGATGGTGATTTAAATGTGGCCCAAAGACAATATAGGTTTATATGGAAATTACTATGGAGAAATTTTGAGATATGTTCCAAACACGCTAGCACTGTAATGTAAGTACAAACTTATTATCCCATAGTAAAAACTCATTCTTCAAACCATAATACAGAAATTTGCTGGAGAAAGAAATTAGCAGACGGATAACAGAATAGATATTCATGAGTTTGTTTGCTATTATTTAGCTTAATATGGGGTTATAGCCCTGCAAACATGTACAAAAATCGCAAACAAAATTAACTCCAAAGAGATTTGTTCCCTCAGCAACATCCTTCATTAATGTTTGAAGAATGAGTTTTCAATATGAGATTATAATTACTTATATTACAGTACTAGCGTGTTTGGAAAATTTCTCAAAATTTATCAACAGTAGTTTCCGTATAAACCTACATTGTCTTTGGGCCACATTTAAATCACCACCTAAAAAGCTGGAAATTTCCCTGAACGCTATTTTTATGATAGAGATGGCAAGGAGCATATGGGAGATTGGATTGTCAAACAGTTTTAAAATTTGAATCGCCCTAGTACATTGTACTATTGCTTTGATGCTAATTAGGTATTCGTAAAAGCTTAACTATACATATGTTTGTCGAAATTTGTGGTGGCCCTTAAAATGTGGGGGCCCGGGGGCCATGGCCCTCTCGGTCTCTAGAACAACAGTGAAAGATTTTATTTTTAGCGTCGCACTGTTGCCTTGTTTGTACCACACTACTCATAAGCCAACCACAGACAAACAGACGTAACACTTAGAACAAATCGCGATCAAAATCATAGTCGAGAAGACATGTACGCCCAATGCTAAAATCGGTGTGTTTGGCCGACGGGCCAACAGATGGCGGTAGCGTGTAAACGTCAAACACGAACAAAAACGATGCGAGCGCTGCGGGTGGCGGATTGGCCACCTAACATATTTTTGAATCAATCGTTAAAAAGGTGGTCGACAGACAATGATGAGAGTGTTACGTCTGTTTGTCTGTGAGCCAACGTTTGCTCAATGAGATGGTTAGAATGGGTCCGGGCTTTCGACGTAGTCTCGTTTTTTTTCTTTACTTTTTTCTGGTCGGCCACTTTGTCCGCTTTGGGCATCGCTGGGCCAATTTGTGTAGAACTAGCTAAAATGTTTTATTGTTCACTAGCTTAGTTCCATTTTATAGTTGTATTTACTGTTTTCTCACTCGTCATCTCATTTGAAGATGCGAAGAGCGTGCAGGTACTTCTTCTCAGGGTTGGGAAAAAAAATCTGAAATTCACCCTACAGTAGCCAAACAAAGCCAATCACAGTCAGCGAAGCCAGTGAAACTCGCGCCCATCGCTGCTGTAGGCTAAAAGCCTTGAAAATTGCAAAACACCCTTTGCTAAGGGTAACTCAAAATTACTGTAGAAAAATGTTATCCTTCCCGCTGCATTTCCCGCATTTAGGGCCTTCAATGACACTAAAGCTATCAGTACACACTTTGTCAAGTGTGCAAATATTTGGCTATTTGACGTTTCAGACGTTTGCCTAACGTTTGCCGTTTGCCTATTGTTTGCCAAAGGTCAGTACACGGTGGACAAACATTTGACAAACTCTTATTTGTCCATGTTTGCCACTCGAGAACTGAACGGAGTTGCAAAGTTGACCAAATAAAACTTGTTTTGGCATACTTTTGCAATATATATTTCCTCATATCTTCAAGTATTGGCTATTACAAAATTAGACAAATATTTGCACATCAATGTTTGTGCAAATATATTTGGTCAGTACACATATGACAAATAAATTTGTCAAAATTTGGCAAATATTTGCACATTTGGCAAAGTGTGTACTGATAGCTTAACGATTTAGAAAATTCATGCACCCAACATAGGCTACTTGATGAGATTCAACGTTTTTGAACTACTGTAGTCAGAGAGCCACGTGACTTTCTCGAAATTCAAGCCTACTACTATTACCATTCCCAGCACTACTTCTTCTTGCTGATGGTGTAGCGCGGATTGTCTACTCAATGTGTGGGACTCCATCCAAATTCATGTCCACTGTTCGTTTCGTCGTGGTTCAATTTGTCGATTTTTTGGATGTTGTTTTGTAGGCTTCTGCCTACCTAAGATCTTAGCTGCCTACGAAGAAATGCCATTTGTCTCAGTTGCTCTCCGATCATTGCAGAAGATGGAACCTGGGCCCTGCATCGTCCTCCGTGATGTATCTTCGAGGAACTGGACAGGTTTTTGTTGGGAAACTGGGAATTGAACCCATGACCATCCGCTTTATAAGGCGAATGTGTAGCCACTACGCTACCAGGCCCCCCTAGAAACTACTGAATGCATGGTAAAATTAAGAACTGCATCAACAACAGAAACATTATAGATTTGGCATTATACTTTTGACCACACTATGTTGTACGGTGGGTTACACGGATAGAATGCTTTGCAGTAATCACATTTACTGCACTGCTCAGTGATTTTTACCAGATTATTGTAAACTTAACAGTTTTTTGTAGTCCGTTAAAAATCGTTGGTGCAGTTATTAATTCTATCATGGATTTGGTACATTATACAACACAATTTGTTTGCGTGTATGTGGAGAGTAGTAAATCCCGTAGTGCATCTAACTCATTCGATTTAGAAGTTTACAGATACATTATTTTACAACTTCTACGTGATTTATGTATTTTTAGCGTGGGATCCATTAAACAAGTTATTAGGAATTTTGAATTTGTTTACCGGCATATCGGTCTATTTCGCTCGAAGTAAGAGGGAGCATGGAGAAGAAAGCAATGAATACTAGATGGATAGGAACCGTAAGGGAAGGGCGAGAGAAAGTGGATTAGATGTTGAAGAGGGCATACCATATTAAACAGTATTTTTTGGAACGTCCTTCCTTGTGGCTAACGTCCCCTATGGGAACGGCTTGGTGTGTTTTTAGAATGACACTACCAAGACAACCCAGGCTGTTTAATTGTAATTGTAATTGTAATTTATTTATCATACGTGGGCCTATTAGTTTACTTTTACACAAGGTCAAGGAAAGAAAAACGTGATCAAAATTACATTGGAGAACAAATCGAATAACAATCAATAGGCGTAATGAACTAATGAAACAGTTCTAATCAAGTGCTCTAAGAGATTGCTTGAATGACTCGAACGATGCTGTTGCTTTGACATCGGCGGGTAGCCGATTCCAGCACGAAATCCCGTAGATCAGGACGCTCTTTCTCCTTGTTTGTGTGTGCGGCGGTACCACGTACATCCTCGAACGTTCCATCTGACCTCGTTGTAGACGCTCCAAGATGTATTCGGGGAGCCGTTTGTGCCAAGCTTGGTATAGGAAGTGACAGTCTTCCCAAACGAACACCGAACACGTTGGTTCAGGCGGTTTCGGTACTCTCCTTGTACTCTGTTTTCGTGTGCAAACCGAAACGCTCGAAACTGAACCTAAACCCAAACATGTGTAAAGTGAACATCGGTGCAAACGCCGGTTCGAAAACCGGTCCATTTGTACCTCGATTGCAACCGCGGTTCAAATTTTGGTGCAAATCTTCGGTTGCCTTCGAGCTTCAGAACGATGACACAAACGGAGAGACAAAAATTTTTTGATATCCACGCTTATCAATTTCTACTCATCGTGTCTTGTTGTTTGATATAGTAAAATTCTTGGTTTTTTCATAAAGTTACCACTGAATGTTACTCAAAGTATTGATCTCAATTGATCTGCTTAAATAAAACATTTATTCAAGCCTCAAGGGTCTTGCGATTTGTACCAAGAAGTTCCATATATGATCGTAGAAATTTATCCGCGTGGATTTCAACCGTTCTCTGTCTGCCTGCTTTGTGCCATTATTTGAACCCAAGTTTGAACCGAAGTACACATGTACCGGGTTCGGTTTGATACACTGGTACAGAGACGAAGCGCGTTTGTGGTTCAACACAAGTTGCAATGTTCAAACCAAAGTTGCACATCGGTTCGGTTCATGGGAAGACTGGGAAGTGACATATTCGCCGATGGTAATTGTCCGGTAGGTCGTGGCCAAGTATCGCGTTGCGGACGGGTACAGTCGTGTCATAACGGTTCATCTTGAATACGAAACGGATCGACGACTTGAAGCACCGGTGTAGTTGTTCCTTTAAGACCGCGCTCAGGCCAGGGTAGTACACGATATCACAGTATGTGAACATTGGCACTATCACTGCTTGCACTAGCTTGAGACGAACAGGCAAGGACAATACCGATCCGAAGCGCCGGAAAGTTCGTAGGGTGTTGTACGCCTTCATGGTTACTGAGTTGACCTGCTCCTTCCATTTCAGGTTGGCGTCCAGCCACAGACCTAAATCGACGACTTTGGTGCTAAGGGCAATCGTTTCTCCGCAAAATTGAATTGCATTATTCGGGACAACACTACCTTCTTTGCAGAAAATGATCGCCTTCGTTTTCTTCGGATTAGGAAAAAGTCTATTTTCGTCAGCCCAGTTTTCAGTACACATCAGGTCACCATTGATAGCATCCACTAGCCGATCAACACTATCGTTAGGTGCAGAAACATATATCTGCACATCGTCGGCGTACATGTGGTAATCACATTTTAGCACTGCAGCTAAGCTGTTTATGTACATGCTAAACAACAGCGCGCTTAAACATGACCCCTGGGGTGTACCATCGACGAGTCCTCTTTCCGACGACAGTCCATCACCGTATCTAACCGCCTGGCTCCTGTTCCCTAGGAAGGATGCGATCAGCTGAACAGCGCAGTCATCGAAATCGAATTCGCTCCGAAGCTTATGTTGCAGCTTCGAATGCTTCACGCAATTGAAGGCCAGAGAAAAATCTACTAGAACCATCACGGTGCAAAAGTTGTTATCGAGGTTGTTGTATATATCGTGCACAACCTTCACCATCGCCGTTGTGGTACTATGGTGTGCTCTGTAGGCAGATTGGTGTTTGGCAAGAAGGTGTGGTTCTGTCGTGTTTAGGAACCCAGTGATCTGTTCAAGAAGGATCTTTTCCAGAATTTTGGAGATCGCGGAGAGTACACTTATTGGCCTGAAATCTTTTGGTTCGATCGCGTTCGCCGATTTACGTAGCGGTGTGACGATGGCTTTCTTCCAAATGGTAGGAAAAGCTCTAGCATCGATGACGGCGTTAAACAGATTCACCAAAAGTGGCAAAATGAAGGGACAAAGCATTTTAACGAAAGAAGCAGGAATATTGTCAGATCCAGTTGCATTCGTACTAATATCAAATAGTTTCATAGCTACTTCCGTTGGGTTGGTGTGTCTGAACTTGAAACGTCCTCGTGCTGGTCGGTTAATGATGCTGATACTGTTCACCATGTTCGGAGTAACGGTCTGTCTTCCTGTCCCTAGTTGTTCATGGCCTTCGGCAAAAAACTCGTTCAGGAGGTTTGCGTCGAAAACAGCATCATTTTCTGATTGCTTTGAGCTATTGTGGATTCAATCTCGCCTCTCCGGAGCAAAGTTCTTGTTTGCATAACGGCGTTTAGCTGTAGCTACAAGGGTAGCTGCACGATCTCGTTGCACGCAGTAGTCTTGCCAATTGCGATCACCTCTGGCCCTATTCGGGTTCCTGGCGTAAAGCTTGTAAGCTAAATCCCTGGGTTTCCTCACACGGATGTCAGTGATCAGATAAATGATTTCGTGGTCCGAAATAGAGCTACCCGCTGCTGTAGTAGATTTCACAATCGATTGCGGAGAGTCTGTCACTAGAAGATCGATGGTTGTTGCGGAGGTGTCAGTAATCCGAGTAGGGGGTGTATTCAAGACATTTAACCCAAAAACGCCGTGTAGCCTCTTGACAGCTAAGAGGTTGTATGAGGGTTGAACTGCCGTGATATTAACATTATAATCACCAACAATGTAGACCCTATCTAGGCTGAACTCGATGAGATCCAGAAGTAGCTTCTCATAGCTTTGAACGAAAAGCTGGTTGTTGCTGGACGGGTTATAGAGCACTACAACTCCGATGTCGTAGTTGTTGATTCGAGCCTTAACGATAAGATATTCCAAGCGTTGTGCAATTGGAATGGTAGGATCGAACGATGATTCCAGAATAGGTGTGGCTTTGATGCTTTTCGCTACATACAAGCCCACACCACCACAGGTCTTTGCTCCACGGCCTCTTCCACCAGGCAACGAGTGTCGGATGAAATTGTATCCTGGTATCTTGATGGGGCCCACCGGAGCGGTTGGTTTGAATTTCGTCTCGCTGATGCCAAAAAAATGGTACTGCTTTTTGTCTAGAGCTAGTTTAATCCCGTTAATATGTCGCTCGAGGCCCCGGACATTCAGGTGACCGATCCGAAGGTTGTTACCGTTCGCTGCCATTCTTGGTAGGTTTTGCTGATGGTAGATGTCGCTATTGTCTTGAACTTGCCGACCCGTCAGCAGAAACGGCGTCAAAGAAGATGGAAGATTTGTCCGCCGTAGCAATATCGTCGCCGATAGGATTCGATAGGATTCGATAGGATGATAGAAATGTACCGTTTCTGGTAGGGCAATCGCACAGATACGGAGTCACTGGTATGGTATCACTGAGGAAACGGAACGTATGAGGTACATAAGAATTTCTTATGGAATAACGACATAAGAAGTATTTCGTTCTTCATTTGAGAATCATATAACATTCCACAACAGACTTATGAAATAACACTCATTACATAGACAGATATAATTCCATAAGAAACTCTTTTTGGATATCAAACGCATTGATCATTGGCATTCATAAGACAATCTAATGGAGTACGATTTTCCTAACAATTTCATACGAAAATCTTATGAATTACGTGGAGAGATGCTAATAACAAAATATTCACGATTGAGATTCATAAGCGCGCGTATGACAGTAACACTTGTGAAAAACAGTCGACTTCCTATCAAAAACCACGTAAGAATTTCATACGAAATTCTTTTGGAATAAAGACATAAGAAGCATCTAATGAGACTCATAAGAAAAACTTGTGAACTTCCATCGATCATTACGTTCATAATACAAATAGGTATAATATCATAAGATACTGTTATGAAGGATCATAGATATCAATTCTGGAATTCTTTAGGACCATTATGTATTTAGAGAATCGCTCTTTGAATTCAGAAAAATAAAGATATTCATAAGATGTCTACACTGAAAACATTCTACAAGCTCGATCAATGTGTTTCACACGTGAATTTTCACTAATTGTAAAACACATCAATCGATGGTGTAAAACCAGTCGCTATCGGCAATCGAAATTCAAATGTAAAACACGTTAATTTACAAATTTTCGAAAAGTTGGCTGAAGAATTTATTAGCGATTACTTAATATTCTGATACCAGGCACTCATTACGGGGGCCCGGTTTCACCAAAAATAACATGTTATTAAACATGTTACGCGTGGGTAGCAAATGTTAGTCCTTGTCATGTTAGGCAAACTAGTTCTACTAGTGATTGATATCGCAATTGCAAAACACAATCAAATCATATGTAAAAGCCTTTGCTATCGAACCAAAGTCAAACCTTAGCAGTATTAAAAGTTTTACACGTTATATCACCTTGCCATTTGACACGACAGATCCACGTTGAAAATAATATGGATCGAACGTGTGGATTATTTTCAGTGTAATGATAACGACAAGAATTTCTTGTGAATATCGGACGTTTTGTGTTTAATAAGAATCTTATGAAAGAGAGAATACCAGTCAAGAAATCAATTCACAAGCGTTCTCTTATGAAATTCGTACGCAATTTCTGGCTCAGTAATGCCCTCTTCAACATCTAATCCAATTTCTCTCGCCGTTCCCTTACGGTACCTATCCATCTAGTATTCATTGCTTTCTTCTCCATGCTCCCTCTTACTTCGAGCAAAATAGACAGATATTCCGGTAAACAAATTCAAAATAAAATTATCACGGTCGATACCTTTGTGTGTTATTACGAACAAATCAGTAGTTCCTTGTCACTGTGTATAACCGTTACAAAAAGCTTTGTAATACCAAGCTAAACATTTGTAGTGTTTCGTTGAAGCTCACTACACGCCTATGAAATTTCACTTATATCATTGGCTGTTAAACTAAACTGCCATTTTGATGGAATCAAGCCTCCATTGTCATTATGGTAAATCTGAACTGAGTAGAGATGATAGTTTGATTTCGTACTTAAATAATTTGCTTTCTGAGTAGATTCATGCTAACGTACACGAAATTCAGATTTCTTTACTCGCTGTTAATAACATTCAAGTAGTGCCTTAGATTTATAGAAAAATGAACATTTGTAGCGCTTCCGGATAAAAGCTCATTGAACGCTCATTGAAATTTCTACTTTACATAGGATATGTGTTGGGAAATTGTATACCATGCGTCCACATCATTCTCATTTTGGAGAGTGTTGGAGCGAACGCACTATGATTAAAGTAGGGTAAACAGGTATAATACGCCATCAATAAGGAAAAAAACTGCTCTATCAAGGTGTTATTTTGTTAGTTTGTCATGCTCTGCATGCAACTTTCTCTTGCCAGGTAGCTTCTAAAAAGAGCACAAATCGTTTTTCGTAAACGGTCTAAATTTTGACGTTTCAAAACAAACCGGGCAATATGCCCCTTCCATAGAAAAACGTTCCACAGAGTTGTACAAATGGTCGAAGAGAAATTCCACCACTTGCTAATCTTAAAAGGGTCCATTAGCAGTCTTCTCCCGGTATTTTTTTTTGTAATAAGTACAATAGTAAAGGAATGGCTTCATTTATAACGAGGCTTGCTTATCGGATGCAACAGTTTGCGCCAAAAAGCTGATTTTCGATATTTTTGAAATATCTATTGCTTTTTCATACTTCTCAAAGATCTAATATGTGCAACATCATTTTTTCGTGGATATTTAGGATATGTAACCATATTTACGTGTTAAAGAAATCTCAATCCCTAGAAAATAAAGTGGGGCGTATTGCCCGGTTGGGGCGCATTATCCCGATTTATCCTAGATGTACTAATATAATGAGGACAGAAAGAGATATCGGTACAGGTATACCTCGATTTAGTGGACATTTTGATTTCAAAATTGTTCATAAAATCGAATTGTCTATAAAATTGAAGCAAATTTATTATCTCATATTTTGTTTTCTGTCCAGTTCAAAGGTAGGGGTAGTATGGACACCCGGGGCAGAATGGACATCCCATGTTTTTTCGCTTAAGCGAATAATTTTACACTTTCGATGCAAACAGTATTTAAGTTGCCTGTCGAAAGAGTAAATTATCCACTAAAATTTCAGAAAAAATGTTTAAAACATTGATTTTATACCGAAAAATTGAGCATGATTTTATTTCGTTCGAAAATTATAACATTCACACCTCACCAAATGAGTTCTCAAAGGAAAATGACTGCAAGTTGACCGATAATGTAGCTCTTGATTGAATCTTCAATTATTTATGCTATATTCAAAAATATAGTACATTTTTGCCTGGTACTTTAAGACATTAAATGACTTATAAGAAAATTTCTTATACTGTTGGGGCAATATGGACACCGGATGACAAAGTAGAGCTTTCACTTTAAAGAGAAAGAAATATATCTTCAAACACAAAATTATCCAAAAAATATTTAGCATTTAATGCAATGATTATGATGCGGAACCGCAAATCGGTTGAAAATTGTCAATTCTTGATTAAAACTAACCTGGAGGCAAAATTTGAAGCATATCTACGGTAAATGTCGTAAATTGGTTTCAATCATGTGGCACAGTGACCTTTCACTATGGGTACCTGAATATGTACTTCATTTTTTAATAAGGAGAATCTTCCATGTTTGCAAGTATGAAGAAAATATATCCAAACTTTTTTGCAATCGACTACAAATGACACGCAAGCTTCGTCCTTTGGCGGAGAGGCCTGTGTCATCCGCAAACAAGGATTTTTGACATCCCCGAGGTAACTCAGGTAAGTCAGTTGTGAAAATATTGTATAATATTGGTCCCAAAATGCTGCCTTGGGGAACACCATCTCTTACAGGAAGTCTTTCAGATCTGGAGTTTTGATAATTAACCTGAAGTGTACTTTGAATTACATACTCTAACAATGTATGTTGAAAAATTAAAGTTTTTTAATTTTACGATCAAACCTGGCAAACACTGTCGAATGCTTTTTGTATGTCTAGAAGAGCAAGACCAGGCTATACTTCAGATTTGTTGGAACGGATCAAATTTGTTACATGTAAAAGTTGATGAGTGGTCGAATGTCCATGGCGGAATCCAAACTGTTCATTGGCAAAAAAATAATGTTCGTTGATGTGGACGTTCATAATAACCTTTTCAAAAAGTTTACTGATGGAGGAAAGCAAACTGATTGGACGATAGCTAGAAGCTTCTGCAGGATTTTTGTCTGGTTTTAAAATTGGAACAACCTTAGCATTTTTCCATTTGTCAGGAAAATATGCTAATTGAAAACATTTGTTGAATATATCAACTAAAAATGATAAGCTACTTTCTGGAAGTTTCTTGATGAGGATGTAGAAAATTCCATCATCGCCAGGAGCTTTCATATTTTTGAATTTTTTAATAATAGTTCTCACTTCTTCCAAATCAGTCTCCCAGGAATATTCGAAAACGTTCTCTTGATTGAGAATATTTTCAAAATCCTGAATAACTTGATTTTCAATTGGACTAGTAAGTCCTAAATTAAAACTGTGCGCGCTTTCAAACTACATAGCATGTTTTTGAGCTTTTCCGCAATTAGTTAGTATTAATTTGGTTTTCTCTTTCAATGCCGGTATTGGTTCCTGAGGTTTTTCCAAAATTTTAGATATTTTCTAAAAGGGCTAAGAGCAAGGGTCCAATTGAGAAATCTTATGTTCAAAATTTTTGTTTCTCAATTGTGCAAAACGTTTCTTGATTTCTTTCTGCAAATCCTGCCATATAATTTTCATAGCAGGATCGCGAGTGCGTTGAGATTGCCTTCTCCTCACCTTTTTAAGACGGATCAAGAGTTTAAGATCATCGTCTATAATCACGGATTCAAATTTGAGTTCACATTTTGGAATTGCAATGCTCCTGGCTTCAACAATGGAATTTGTTAAAGTTTCAAGAGCATTGTCAATATCAAGTTTTGTTTGTAAAGAAATGTTGACATCAAGATTAGAGTCAATATACGTTTCATATGTATTCCAGTCGGCTCGAAAATAATTGAAAGTGGAGCTGATAGGATTGAGAATCGCTTCATTGGATATTTGAAATGTAACAGGGACATGATCAGAATCAAAATCAGCATGAGTAACTTATTGGCTACAAAGATGACTAGAGTCGTTTAAGACCAAGTCAATCGTAGATGGATTTCTAGAAGAGGAAAAACATGTAAGGCTATCAGGGAATTGAATTGAGATATATCCTGAAGAGCACTCATCAAATAAAATTCTGCCGTTGGAATTACTTTGAGAATTATTCCATGACCGATGTTTGGCATTGAAATCACCAATGACAAAAAATTTTGACTTATTGCGAGTCAATTTTCGCAAGTCAGTTTGGAGCAAATTAACTTGCTGTGCAGAGCATTGAAAAGGCAAATAGGCAGCTATGAAAGTATATTTACCAAGCTGTGTTTCAACGGAAACACCTAAAGTTTCAAAAACTTAAGTTTCAAATGACGAAAACAGTTGATGTTTTATACGCCTATGAATGATTATTGCAACTCCCCCACGTGCCCCATCAAGTCGATCACTACAATAAATCGGAAAACGCATAATTACCCCATTTATTTGATGGTTCCTAAGCAGGTACACTCCGAACACCGACACAATGACAATGTACTTCCACATGACGATGCTGAGGCGTTATCCAATCGCTTCTGTGTCACGGTCACGTAAAGTTCGTTTAGCTTTCCTCTGATCTCCAACGTCAATCCCCAATCTACTTCTGGGTGGCTCAAGTTTTTCACGATTTACTTTCTTCGTTTTGGATTCCCAACAGTTACCTAATCACTTTGATCCGCACCGAAAGCACTGTATCATCAACGATTTAGCTAATTCGGTTTACCAGTCTTCTAGTTTTCAGGAAGTAACCGATCTTCTGACGCACGATCCCAATTCCACAACGATTTTTTTTTGTTACTATTCGTTTTGTGTAAAACCACTTCTGTTCCTCATGTGCTCTTTCTTGGTTAACTTTATGTAATAATTAAACTTCAACCACCAAGCATTTGAAGCCCTCTTCAAGCCGATACTGAATCTTCAATGCACTACTTGTAATTTTCGTTGCTGTTGGCCTCTCTTCACCTTCTATGCGTTTTGCGTTTTAAGTTCCCGTCTCACAAGCGGCTCACTCAGTACGATTATGCTTTTGTGCTGCTTCTGGCTTCCACCGATTATGATTATCTTGCAAAGTGGGGTGCGATTTAATCAGCATCTCATTTGCACAAATTTCATCTTCAGATGCACATCTCAACCACCCATCCGGTAAACGATCGAACACTTCTTACGATTCCAACCGCAGCTACTTCTCACTCACGTGGCAGTAATTCACACACAATGACCGCAGCTGGCTCTGAATAAGGGTCCAAACACTCTGCACTCAACTCTTAGCACACCTTCAGAGTCCAGTCCACCCTAATCGAAGATTGATTGGTTGATTGATTGATGAACTGCTCCCGATTTCTTGGTTCTCACTCGATCCGATTGATTGGAAACTCTTCGAACCGCGAGCAGTTCTTAGACTTTTCACCGTCTTTTCTTACCGAAACGAGCATAAAACGAGCATCCCCGGCGAGATTAGCAGATCAAATGAACATGCACCTCGACACGGCGGAGGGATTTATACATTAACACCCCACTGACTGACTAACCTAACTGACTGTTGATCCCATGGTCTGCCAAAGGGGGTTGTTTGGATGGATGCCGAAAGTTAGGGGTATGCGATATGCATTGTTAATCTTACCATTTTATGCTCTCTCAGCTGTTGACAATCGTCAACGAGAAGGTACAGAAAGGAAACGTTTCCGAGAATTTAATCAGTTTATTGGAACAGGATTAAAATCTGCCTGCAAATGGCAATACATTGTTTTAGTAGAGTAATGATTAAATGAATCAGAATTTGACTTACGTTTAGTATTCCTTATTTTCTTCTTTTCGTCTGGTTTTCTTCGCAGAGTTTTCGCGCGATCCTTTCCTCTGTAATATACGTTGTTCAGATGAAGATCTCTCTCAAGTACATACATCTTGTTATTACAAACTAACCTGTATACGTGAAGTTAATCCTGAATACGTTACCCTCGATAAAGGTTATCCAAATAATGATAAAGATTGGTTTGCTACTAAGAACGTTATGTAGTGAATATGGTGACAAATTTCAAACAATTTGTTTGCCTTACCAGTAAATATATAATAAGAGGAGATTTACTGGTATTTAAAGATCTACACACACGTAAGGGTGCAATTTTTTATCCTAATTTAGCTGACAGACCCTTGAAATATTTTGAAATTAGTTATAAGGTATAATTCAATGATTCTGAGCAATCTGTACCACTTTAGCCGTAATCTGAATAATATTAGGTTCGAATTCATGAGAGTTGGTAAATTTCACTTAGGCGAACTAATGGATATTGATCACTAACAGAATTCAATTCTTGCAATTCATTCTCGTTCGATCTTGTTGTGACGTTGAAGCAAACATGACCAATCGACCCGTCCTAGAGTTGTAGGCCACATCTTGACATTTAATCAATGATCTACCTATCGTTTGTACATCGACGCGCCGACCGAGGGGTCGTAACACTCAGCATTTATCAATTAGAACGAAAAAACATTCTTTGTGGATTTCATCAAATATTTAATCCTAATGTTCACCTAGTTTTCCAAATATGTGTTCTTTTCACATTTACTACAATATCTTTGCTTCTATGTTTCTATTTACATTATTGAAGAAAGTTAAACAATGTTTTTCACGCAAAACTAGTATTCTTGTACAAATATGCAACATCTGTACTTTTGGATTAAGACAACCAAAGAATAAGATGGATAATTTTTACGTACTATACCTTTCATGCACCTTTGAATGAACTGTTTCATGTGCAATCATTTGTCCTTTCAAATGTTTAAATGATTAGCATTAGCATTGAGCATTTCTCCCAAATTCGTAGGTGGTATAGTAGGGCGGTTCATATTTAAAAAATGAAAATCCAACCTCCCTTATCTTCCCTACCTTATCTTCCCTACCATTCTTATCATAAAAATAGTGTTCTGTGAAATTTTGAGCTTTTTAGGTGATGATTTAAAGGTGGTCCAAAGACAATGTAGGTTTATATGGAAATTATTATAGACAGGGTGTCTACTACCTGGAAAAACCTGGAAAACCTGGAATTCTCAGGGAATGTTATTCAGCCTGGAAAAATCCTGGAAATCTCAGGGAATTTTGGCCACATTCAGGGAAATAATTTTGAAAGAGTAATTTATGGTTGAATATGTCCACGAATAACTATTTCGAAACTATTTTTGCGCAATATTTAATATGAAAAATTTAATTAATGAAATGAAAAATGCTATTTGAACGATTCTGTTCATTAATAAACTTGGACGTTTTCCGTTAAATGCTTTCAAATAATTCGCCATATATTTATCATAAAGTACTAAAATCATCGATTATTCGTTGTTCCGGAAAAAATGTCTGTTCCAGGTTATGAATCTGCATGATTAAAATCAGGGGCGACTCGTAACCTCACTTTTTATCTGATCTACGATTCCTAAAATCAATGTTTTGGCAAATTTACAATCAAATGCAACAATTAAATGATTGCAATCAACTATTAAAACTACTCTCTACTTAGTAGATGCGCATTTGTTGTGGAAATTCATGAATTTGTATACGTAGAACAGGTAGAGTTGAGGTTAGGGAATCGCCACTGATTAAAATTTTCAAAGGTAGCAGTAATATTACACAGCTTCACAGCTTGACAAAAATAACATTTTTACGTTTCTCAAAGATCGAATCATGTGCCTAGTAAATTTGGGGTTGGTGTATTTGAAGCTGATTTCGAAAATGTTCCAGCACATTACAATTTTGAGCTACGGGTCCTCAAAGTTGTATAAAATGCTGTTTTTTAATGTTGAAAGTTAAACTACGATTAGTGGTATAGATCATTATATCTCTCCTACGAATAATCATCAGAATAGGATTATGTAGGATTCAATGTGGTTTGAATGCACGATTAAAGGTTGAATAAATCGATGTTTTCAACATGCCGCATCATCACACAAAATTATTCGTTCCTATTATATGGCAAGATACCATACTTTTCTAATGCACTTACAAATAACTTTTAAAGCCTGGTTTGCTACTGAAAAGGAATCGCTAAAGAAATTTCTCGTCGATTCCTTGCAGAAATTTTCTACTGCAACTCCCATTTGAACTGACATTTCTTCTTAGCTGCGTACTGCCATCAGAAAAAAGCGTATTCTTGATCAATTCCTTGCAGAAATTTCTCTTGCATCAAAATAGGCCGAGAAATAACTTGTCAGCAGCGAATCAGGCTTAAGCTTTGAAAATATTATGAAATTTGTTGGAAAGTATTCTCTAACACATTAACTTTGAATTCTGTAGTAAACTAGAAAATATTTAATAAATCGGCCATGGTTTCAGTAACTCTAATATAAATAAATAGCAGTATTTTGATGCTTGAAACAAAGAAAATGTTGATTGATTAATGTAAAAGATTGACGCATACACTAGTAAAATGAATACTTTTTAATGGAACTTCTGAATAGATCATTTTCTTTAGACCAGACTAGCTGTTAAGAGCCCACTCTCAGAATATTCCTGTTTTTCGTATAAATTCTAATGAAATACAGATACTATCAAGGGGGACTATAATGCGACTATTCAACAGGCTCATCTGGATTTTTTTCTCAGATCCCTCCAGAAAAAAAAATCAAGAAATATCTAGAGTAATTCCAAGAGATTTGATTTGGAATACTTTCAAAGATGTTCTCTAGAATTGTTTCTCTACCAATTATCCCAGAAATTCATCCAGCGACTTTTTGAAGGATGCTTAGAGGAGTTTTTCCAGATTGTGCTCCGGTAATTTCTTCATTTATTTCTTTGATTTATTTTTTCGAAAACTTTTTCAAACTACACGGTCGGTAAAATTTTACTGGGTTTTGGAACTACCGAAAAAGTCAGTAAAATGAAAACTGTCGCCACGCGTAATTGAAAAGCAAATTCCACCATGTTTTATTTTTTATCGATATATGATATAAAAAGGAAGCTCTCTGCAAAATTTCAGTAAAAAATCCCTGTTTTTAGATTTCTGACATTTTTATTTTAGTTTACTGACTTTTTTGGTAGTTCCAAAACCCAGTTATTTTTACCGAACAGATTGAGTGTGTATGCACTAATGCTTCAAACGATTCCTCCAGTTGTTGCTCTGAAGAATTTTGCAAAGATTCATATGCAGAAATTTCTTCAAGAAAACCCACAATGATTTATTCCATAGTTTTGAAGAAATTCGCTTAGAAATTTTACTAAGGAACCCCACCAGATTTCCTATGCTTTTTCATGTGAATTCCTTCAGAGTTCATTTATGGTAACTTCCAGGAATTGCTCCAACAGTTTCTCGAGGAGTTATTCGAGGAAATCCATTAGGAAGGAAACTTGATCGTCGATTTATCATAATTGTCCTATAGATTTTTTTCTATGAGTTTCTTCAGCATTTCATCCAAATGTTTTCCAATGAATTTATCGAATAAAATACCCTTGGAATCTTCTAAAGTTTATTTAAGGTTCCACACCAGTTAACACTACTGCACATTTTTCAGTAATTACTCTGATCATTCTTACACAAACTTCTTTGGGAATTCCTTCCAATGTTATTCAAGGAATTAGAATTCAGAAAATCCTACGGGATAAGCTATTCGATTGATTTTTGTTTTCAATACCTTAACAATTGATCTAGGAAATCTTCTAAAACTTCCTCAAGTGTCCAGGAGTTCTTTCTGGGATCCTTATTCATCAAGAGTTATGTAATCACAGAGTCAAATTCAAGAAAGAATGTTATGGAGAATTCCGGAGTTCTGTCAGAGATCCTTGTATAAATTTGTCAAGGTATACTTAAAACTCACATAAGGATGCTCTTTAGAAATCCCCGCAGTTTATTTTTTCGAAATTTCCTGCAAATAAATCTGAAAAATTTGCGTTAGAACTTCCTTGGAAAATAAAAAAAAAAAGAATAATTCCTTAAGCAATTTTAAATTTTTGAAGAATGTTGCAGAAAGTTCTAGAGAAATTGATGAGAAAATCAATGGATGTTTTATTTTAGAATTTGGAACTTCCTTCAAAAATTAAATGGGAACGGCCTTTGGAGAAATTCCTGATAGAATCTCCGTAGTAATTTATGAGGTTATACTCAGACATATTTGAAGAATTTCTTAGAATGTTCGTGAAAAATCACAAAACAAAATCCTGAAGAAATATTCGGAGTGATATGTAAAACAAATCCACAGTAAAACGAGCAGTAATACTTGTCGTAATGTCACAAGGAATTCCAAGCAAAAACAGTCTTAGACATATTTTTAGAGTAATGTCTGTTCAAATGAGGAACCAAACTCTCATGTTGTGGTTCCTGTTAGGTTTATTTTTGTATTCATAATTCTTCTTTTATATTCATGGTAGTTTTTTTTTTCATGCAAGTGGTATCTTAAGTTCCAATTTCTCAAGACATAATCTAGGGAAAATACAAAACGTCCTCCACAGAAACATTCTGGGAACGTCGTTGATGTAAATATGAATTAAATTTAAAGGAAGAGGAAACTTTTTCCTTTAGTTCGAATAGAATTTTATTCCTATCTGATTTTGATGATTATTGTATATTATATGCTTATTTCATAAGCACAACTGTTTTTTTTGTGGAAATTGAATGAAAATCACTAAATATTTATTCAGTTTTTTATTATGTTATTTACACATTTAGAACAAACAGATAATGAGTTATTGTTTTTACTCAAGTAAAAAAAAATACTATATTTTAATTTAAGTTTTAAACGGCCCATCTTTGAAAACCATTTTTTTTATCTAATATCAGCTACTCGTCAATCATTCATGTATATTTGAGAATTTCATGAACCTGGAATTATTTTTAAGAACCTGGAAAAACCTGAAAATATTAGGGAATTTGAGAAATGTGAGAAATTTTGGAAAAAGTTCCGAACACGTTAGTACTGGCATGTGAATAAAAAACTTCTCATCCCATAGTGAAAACTCATTCTTCAAAGCATAATAAAGAAATTTGCTGAAGAGAGCAATTCAATCCGACGGACAGCAGAAGAGATATACATTAGCGTGTTTGGTATTATTTTGCTTCATAAGGGATAATAGACCTGCAAACATGTACAAAAATCCCAAACCAAATTAACTCAAAAGAGATTTGTTTCTTCAGTAACATCCTTTATTGAGGTTTGAAGAATAAGTTTACACTATGGAATGAAAAGTTTGTAATACATTACAGTACTAACGTGTTTCGAACATTTCTCAAAATTTCTCCATAGTTATTTCCTTATAAACCTACATTGTCTTTGGCCCCCCTTGAAAACATCACCTACAAAGCTGAAAATTTCTCAGAACACTATTTTTATGGTAAGAATGGTAAGGAAGATATGGGAGATTGGGTTTTCAAATATTTTTAAATTTTGAATCGTCCTAATTAGAGTGTTCACTTCCCGGGCATTTTTTTTACAATACAATTTGTTTACAATAAAATATGACGATAAAGTAACTTTCCACGCCAAAAAGGTAATTTGAACATATTATACACGATTGTCACAATAATGGCAAAGTGACGCAAATGAATAATAACAATAACAATAATGACATACTATTTTTTATGATAGTGTTATTCAGATGAAGTATCTTAACAAAAATCAAAGCTTACCTTGACTTATTACCGATTTTATGTATATGTTTTTCAAATTCTTTATAATTTAAATGAAAATGTGATAAACATTCAAGTCATAATATCCAAACAATTTGCTTCAGATTGAAGGTATTGTAGTGGATCATGTTAAAGTCTGATTACTGAAAACTATCGACTTAAGTTTAGATGTACTCTCAGCTTAAGCTTATTAACACGACTAATGTTGAAAAGAAACGCCAAAAATAACCTTTACGTTTAGACAATTTAGAATATTGTTCACTACCAAATCGTTTGGAATTAAAATTTAGTAGTTTTTATCAAATTTTAGGACTTATATCCCAGGAAACGGAAAATCCCGAAATATCCCAAATCTCTGAATTTTTTTATCCCGGGATGTCCCGGAATTAACACTAATGAACTGGAGTGTTCGCCCGAGATCTTCAAGTAGTTTTGCACTCCGTCCATCGTTGCTCTAATTCATCTTCTGAGCTTCTAGTTTTTTGCGGTCTATACTGTCGCAAAAAGATCTGGTCCGTTGTCGAGCGGCCATACATGAAACCTGCTTGATAACTTCCTACAAACTCGTTTACTATAGGTGATAAGACAAATTTTAATTTGACATTAAAATTGTCGATGCACTGATAGATAACTATTTCAAATTGAGACTACATTGATCGCATCACTGATCAAGGTGAATCCTGATCATGTAACTTTTGAACCCTCCCACAAACAAAACTTCTTCCTGTGAAAACCATGGAGATGCAGAGGTGATCTCGGTCTTTAGTAGCAATGGACGTCACACTCATAACACAGCGTAACAAAAATGACATTTTTGCGTGTCTCAAGGATCAAATTATGTGTCTCTAGTAGATTTTGGGTCGTTGAATTTGATGCCGTTCTCAGAAATGTTCCAGCACGTCACAATTTTTAGCTACAGGTAGCCAAATTTGTATAAAACACAGGTTTTATTAATGTTTACATGAAATTTAAAGTATAATTTATTAAACTTTTTTGTGACTTATAAGCGATTTCTTCACCACCGCTTAGGCCTTAAACCTGGTTTAATCGTATGGGTAAACCTGGTTTACGGCTTAAGTGAAGGTGAAGAAATCGGCCCTTAACCCACCAATCATGAAAAATATTACTTGAACTTTCAATTTAGATATAATTTGATTGCAAATTTTGCCATTGAATTCAGTTTGAAGCGATTTTTTCAACATGCTTGCAGTCTCCATATAAAATTCTTCGTTTCTCTTATATGGCGGCATAAGACAATACTTTTCAGAACCACCAAAAAACAACATTTTACCAGCGGAAGAATTATGAACTTTGTTGAAAAGTGTTGTTTAAAACATGAAGTTTGAATTTTGTGATAAATCAAGCAAGTAGATTGCCATACAAGTTGGAAAATTTGTATGCAAGTTGGCTGAAATCGTCAAATTTAGCATTTTCAACAGTCAATATCTCAAAAACTAAACGTGCTATGATATTTTTGAAAACGGCAATGGATTCAGCAATACCTAATTGAGTAAATAGTGGTATTTTGGTGCTTGAGACAAAAACGTGTTCCGCAGTGTAATCCTTCCCTTTCTCGATGACCGTAAGGACGTGGCCGGCTAGACTCCAATGCTGCATCTGTTGGTTCCCTGTACAATTTTGATTACTACGGTCAATTACGGAGTAGTAACTACGAATTTGTACGGAAATCAATGCTTATGCTAATATCAAACTCATCCGAAAAAGTAACAAAGTTAATAGATTTATGTATGAAAAAGTGTCTCAACTTCGATCAATATTTATCTTCTTCTTTCTGGCGTTACGTCCCTACTGGGACAGAGCCTGCTTCTCAGCTTCTTATGAACACTTCCACAGTTATTAACTGAGAGCTTACTATGCCAATGACCATTTTTGCATCCGTATATCGTGTGGCAGGTACGAAGATACTCTATGCCCTGGGAAGTCGAGAAAATTTCCAACCCGAAAAGATCCTCGACCGGTGGGATTCGAACCCACGACCCTCAGCTTGGTCTTGCTGAATAGCTGCGTGTTTACCGCTACGGCTATCTGGGCCCCTCAATATTTATATCAGGCTCAAATTTTCTGATTTCCTATCTTTATTGTTAAAAAATAGGATTATATCACGACTATATTGAACAATATGCTTTTAAATGCTCAATTTGATTTACGTAACGGTAAAGAAACAAACGACTGTCTAGCTTTGCTTTAATACTTATTCAACAGGTCTTTGTCGACAAGGGTCCTGAAATTGTTCAATATCTCAAATAATAAGACAGAGCTTGTCCTTGCTATTACTTTGGCAAATTTAAAGTTTAATTAGCTGTTATTTGAGTGGGGAATAAAATAACAGCTTTATTATACAGTCATCTCTCTCTTACTCGATATTCTGTATCTCGATATTTCCCCTAACTCGATGGAATGCGCGGTCCCTTCAATCTAGCATGCTTTGATACCTCTGTAACTCGATACCTCTCTAACTCGATGTTCCCTAACTCGATGCTATCAGTTTCAGTTTCCCAAGTAAATTTACCTCTCTAACTCGATGTTTTCATGAAAAGTTCCAAATGTCCTCCAAACGTTAATAAATTTCATGAATTTCATTATTATGATTAAATTGATAGTAAAATTAAAGTTTACTGCCAATTTCTGGGTGCTAAAATTTTTAATTTTTACTGATCGGTAAAAAAGTACCACAAAAGTAAATGTGGTGAAATGGTAGGGTAAAAGCACTTAATTTCGACCCATGAAACCTGCATAGAAGTGGAAAACTTCTAAAAATCCGGCAAAAATCATAAACTAACATTCAAATTTGGCAACCGAATAAAACAACATATTATGTGTTCGTGTATAGCTTCTATCAGATGATATTTCACTGTATTTTATGTAATTTTGAGGATAAATGACTTTATCTTTTTGTGCTATTTTTCGACCCATTGTTTTATTTTTCGACCCATGCATGTGCTAATTTTCGACCTGTGTCAAATTGAAACAATATAATCGGTATATTGTGTGTGGAAAACACTATTCTACGAGATTTATATCAAGTTTGTGCTTATCTGAAGGAAATTAATTTACTTTTTCTTGCTTTTATCATTCAATTATAATGTGGGAAGTTTTAAACATTGATGTATGTGCGAAATTATCAATTTATTATAGAATATTATTCGAACACTTTTCTTCTTGGAATTTCATCCCAATAGCAACAGAGTATGCTTTCCATTTCAGTAACAAACTTTAAGATAAGAAGTTCCACAGTTGTTATTTGATAGAGCTAAGGAAGGCTCATAAATGCCATAAATACTGGTTTTGTATTCCACTCACATCCTTTGAAGATCTCAATGTGGTTTACATGGTACATTTTACATTTAGTTAATTACGAAGCATATTCTCATTTTCATTTTGCAGAATTACGATGCATATTGAATGTAAAATGTTTCATCATTTGTGGTATTGCGTGATTAAGTTGTGGACTACGATATTATGATTTAAGTGGAGATGAATCGAAGCCAAACCTCAAATTTTCAAGAGAACAATTCTGGAAAACCGAACATCCGTTTGAGCTGAAAACTTAATCGATTGGTCACCACCAGCTAGTGATCAACCGATTAACACAGCTAAAAATATGTTGAAAATTTCTTTTTATTTCCATGCACATATTTGAAGCATCAAAATAAACAGAAATGTCAACGACAAATCGCTTATTTTTTAATCGAATACACTTTAAATTTACACGATCATGTAACATTCATGCGTCTTTAGTTGAAAATCAAACTTGATGCTTTAACAATAAATTAATTTGGTTTACTTTTACTATCTTCTTCTGTTTACGCTACATTGAAATTTAAATATTTTTATCTGTGAAGATTTCAGTTTAAACAGATGTTTGTTTCTCCAGATTTATACTCTTGAACATTTGAGGTTTGGCTTCGATTCATCTTCACATTGAGCACAACCTGTATGACAAAGACGACATTCATAGACACTAATCTATTATTCTATCATTGAAACGATCTTACGTGGAACAAACTGCATTGCATTCTAATGTTGCGATAGGATATAATACAGCAATAGCATATTTTCATTTAAACATTATTATTATTGTCTTTTTTAACGAGACTTTCAGCTCTTGGCTGGTTCGTCTCGAGGTCATTTAAACATGTAACACCATTTTGTTTAAAACATTTATTTCATTCCATTCTTTAGAAGTTCAAATAAAAAAATCAAATTTTTCTTTTAGCACTCGACTTTGACGGGTTTTTAGGGTTCGAATTTATTTTTATGGGCTGTTTCGGTATTTTTTCCCTTTCAAATTTTCCTTGATTCGTTTTGCTTCAGCGTGTTCTTGTTTCTTAATTTTTGATTGTCTCCTCCTCTCCATTCTAACAATCTCGCGATTTTATTTATCATACTCTACCAATTCACCTGGAGCATCAAGAAACCCTTTAACATACTCCGACTTTGGGACACGTTTCGCTGCCATCCCCGTCGCTGACTGCGGATTATCCACACTTCAAATTCTGTCTTCTCCTCCATTATGGACTATCCAGGACAAGAAACGGACTGCAAATCTTAAATTGAATACATGTAATTGCGGAATTCCATAACCGAGTCTTGTTGACTACCTGATGCTGCTGCCGAATTCTGGTTTCTGTGTAGACTTGCCTGTATTGTTCTGAGCGCTGTGATATATTAATCCATATATTTTTGATGAAATTAAAGCAAGATCCGTGAAAACCGTTGAAGCCAGCAATTTAACTCTAACAAAGAGGCACCACCTTTATGAACGATATTTACTTTTGATGAAGGGTCGAAAACTAAAACACATCACCTGCTGAAATCATGGCATGCTTTTTCGACCGGTCGAAAATTGAAACCTGGTGTTTCAATTTTCGAACAATTTCAAACGCTTTTTAAAATATATTTTCGCTTATAGATGCACTTAAATCTATACAAATTGCCTAAATTTGATCTCTTTTCATCAAACTGTATCTATTAGGCATTGTTCTGATCCGTTTTTATACTGAGTTGAGTTTTTTTCAAATGTGGCAATTTTTCACCAATGAAAGAAAAAAGGACTGATTCAGACACTGAAAAATCAGATCAATCAATTTAGAATCAAAGATTCGTAATATAAATGCAATTTTTATTGGATTATGACAGGTATAACAGTAATGGCATATTCCAGTGGTTTACAAATGTTTCAATATTTTAAATAGTAATTTAAATAACGTTTGTTCTATCAATGGGTCGAAAACTAGCACTGGGTTGAAAATTAGATCCCTTACCCTATTGTTTTTCACGTGAAAATAACTATTCTGAATGTATTTTGACAAAATAATAAAAAGTTGAAAATTTGAAAAATATGTGTTCTGTATCTCGATACCTCCCTAACTCGATGGTCCCTTCAATATCGAGTAAGGCAGAGTTAACTGTATTTAAGCTTTAAATTAAAAAAATAATCCAAATTTTAACCTTGACACTTTTGATCATGTTTGACGTTCATGACGTCGACAAATTTCCACAGGGGTTTATTTTTTTTAAGTTCTAACACTGGGGTTGTTTCTATCTGACATTTCGGGAGTGACACGGAAAACAAAATACACGCAAAATTTGAGTTTAAACCAAGGGGTGTGACAAAATCTCAAAACTAGAGAAAAAAAAAAAACAAAAAATAACAAAAAGAAAACAAAATAAGCAAATTGGCCAAACATTTTGTGTTTTTGGCTCGCGAAAACGTGTTTTCTTGAAATCCATGCATCGGAGCTAGGTTGAACAGGGTACGCTTCGCAGTCTAGCACTCTATGCTGGGCGTTAGGTTCAACGCAGAAAAAAATATTTACGTGATTCGTTGATACCGGATTTTAAATGCAGTCGCGATATGAAAGTGTGTAACCAACATCGATCATATTTTTACACATCAGCATTCTTTCCAAATATTACATAAGTTTTTGTAAATAATGAATCTTAAACATCTGAAAAATACTGCCAGACTTTGGATTCTAAAGACGGACACTCACGTTTTGGTTTTATTTGCAACATACATGTTGTGTCTTTGGCACTTCTAACAACCAACATATGCTCTACAATCAGTCATGAAAATTTGTTGGAACAACTTCAACAATAAAATGATAAACAAAAAAATAATTCTATAAAGCCCGAAAAAATATTCACAAGGTTCAAGGTATTTGCTATGTAAACATTGCTTGACTTTTTCACAAATAGTGGAAAGTTGTTGGGAGCATCACAAAACTATCAAATCGTCATGTTTCATTAAAATTGATAATAGTTTTAAGTAGTAAATGGTTGTTCTATTCAAATTTTATCAAAATAATATTGCTGTAATATTGATCAAAGGTCTTAGTTTTACAACTTTTATTTCATTATCAGGTTGTTGGTTTATACATTTTACGTTTTTTTTTGTATCGTTCAAATGCTAAAATGAACTGCTCTTACGCCATTTTAAAACTATTGAGAACCATAGAGCTTCACCCAAATTAAAAATTTTGCTTGTTAATGTGATACTTCTTCATAGCGTTCATATGACATCAGAACGAATGTTTTTGAACATAACTAATTGATCATCGCAGTACTTGGCAGTTACATCATCCGTTTGTATCAACTTAAACAATGAAGCATTCGTAACTGACAGTTCCATTAAAAAAGGTAAACTAGAAATATCATACTGCAAAGTAAAAAATATTGAAAGCACGTTCTGCTGTAAAGATTTATATATGTGTAAAGTGTTAGATCTTAACAGTTTTCTAATTTATGTTTATCAATAAAAAAAAAACGTTCAAAAATACCACAATGAACAATAATTTATAAAAAAAAATCATTATCTACGATTATCAAATCAATATTGATTTCTAAAAGTGTCCAAAGTAGCCTCTTTTTGTCTTGAAGGACACATTTTTTTCGCTATTAATGGAACATTTTTATTGCTTGATGGGTTTGCCTCATACTATGTTAATTTGCTACGTACATATACAACTTAGAAACATGCAAGAATTATTAAAATACTGCCAACATTCTAAGAGCTGTAACTTCCCAAAGTTGAAGAATGTTAAAGTAAGATCAAAAGAAGCCCCGACTAGCGGTATACATATTTTTTGCTATCTATTAAAGATTGTCGGGTTTTATATTTTAAACTGAACCCAGCTTAGAGGTCATGCACAAATTATGTCACGCTTCAACAGAGGGGGGGCAGAGGTTTTAGTCAAGCGTGACAAGCCTTATAAAATTTGCTGTGGATTCATACAAAAAGTGTGACAAAGGGGAGGGAGGGGGCCAAAAAAGTTGAAATTTAGCGTGACATAATTTGTGTACCATCCCTTATTTTATTTTTTCAAACCCGTATCCGACCCGAACCCGAGACAATAATTGATTACCAAACTCAGACCATACCCGAAACCGAAAATATGGCAGTGTTTAAACCTGAACCCGATTTGCTTTTGAAAGAAGAAACACCCTAATAAAAATCGATTTTGAAAAAAATGGCATATGCATTCATCGTTTCTGATGAATAAAGACGCGTTCTGATTGTAGATCTGTTTTTAATGCTTACCAAACCCAACCTCAATCCGATATTTTTCAAGCCCGAATTCGACCATTACCCGATATTTATTTTTTAGTCTTTCAAATCTGACCCGCTCCCAAAACTCAACAACATAAAATTTTCAAACCTGAACCCGACCATCTCCACTACCTGGTGTATCGCACCACCAGGTCTTGGTAGTGTCATTTTCAAAACACACCCAAGCCGTTCCCATAGGGGACGTTAGCCACAAGGAAGTGACGTTTCAAGTAATACTGTTTCATATGGTATGCCCTCTTCAATATCAAATCCAATTTCTCTCGCCGTTCCCTTACGGTACCTATCCATCTAGTATTCATTGCTTTCTTCTCCATGCTCCCTCTTACTTCGAGCAAAATAGACCGATATGCCGATAAATAAATTCAAAATAAAAAAAAAGTTAACTACGTCTTACGGCAATATACTGGGTGTCGATTGAAAATCAAAAATGTTGCGACCGTCACGAAATTCTGTAAGATTTTGAATGGTAATAACAGCCATTTATCGGTAGATTTTCAATATTTTCACACCAATCAGTCGGAAATTAATACAACATTTTACTCAAATGGAGAAAACTTTTGATTTTTGACGATAGACTGTCGAAAATTGGGAAAATGTCGACCCCTTTCTTACGCAACCAAACTCGTTCATATTGTCTTCCACGATTCTTTTGGGTTGGCTAGTGCACTATAAAAGCAGACCAATTTCTGCTTCTTCGCGCATTCTTCTTTTGACGTTAACTACGTCTTACGGCAATATACTGGGTGTCAATTGAAAATCTAAAATGTTGTGACCGTCACGATATTATGTTAGAGTTTGAACTAAAGGAAGGCTGCAACTATGAAAATCGACTAAAATTCAAATGCAAAAAATAACTTGGCGTAGTTAACGTCATGCGGTCGTGTCTTGTACACAACCCCCTCTGATTTTTTATAAGAAGCCGATGGAAACATTAGAAATATCGCATACCCTCACCGAGAGTCTTCTCTCTTGGGTCGATTCTGTTAAGCTCCCACGCGTACGATGAATGCGGCTTAGCTCAAGAGGATTTTTTTTCCGCTGCATCAACCATAAAGGTGGGTAATTCAAGGGAGCAAGGCATGCATCATCATTGTTCGGTGGTTCGCGACCGGCCCTCTTTCGGCAAATTTTGGACACCGGGTTGGAAATTTGTAACACGTTCAAGGCCGTTGGAGCAATGTACCTATACAGGCTCTGTTGATGGGAGGTTGACATTTTGTACGCCCGGCGATGGTGTCGACGGGGTAATTTGAGAGTGATTTTGCATGATTTACGCTTCTTCTGACTTGGCATTTCTCGCTTACAGTTTGGCTTTTGAGGGGCTTACCGCAGAATTTTTGAACCTTTAAACCGAAGTCGTGTTCGTTCCACCGTTATCGACTTGGACTATGAATTGCACAATACATATTTTCGACATATCTGGTTAGTGAAAGGATATAGAAAAGTAATTTGCAGAGTCCCACAACAACTAAAATGGAGTATCAGCTCTCTGGTTTAATTTCTAAAATTAGAATTTCTTAGAAAAGGCCGTCGATAGATATCTTTGTTGCAAAACACAAGGGCGTGCCAAGGTTTGCATTAGGGAGGGGTAACTGACCTCAAAAGTGCATTCGCGAATTTCACGTAAAGTGTAATTATATACAGACTCTGCACCCTTTTGGGATGAAACGTTAAACTATGTAGGACAACTCCCCTGCACAACTTCAGTGAACGAAGTGGATTTTTTTTTTGTTTTAAGAGATATTGCCCTGACGAGCCATTCGTCTCTGTAAAAGAAAAAAAGTAGATTCTGAATCACATCTTGGTTCAATTTGTTGAATGAGTAACAGATTTATCTAACTCTTTGTGAAATGCCAGATTGAATATGAGGAGTTCCATCAAGAATTCGCTAAGATAGATTCCACTAGCATTTCTTCCAGGAATGACTTTCTTCAGGCATCTCGCTAATATCCCACCAAGTATACGATAGAAAATTTCTAGAGAACCATGTAGAGTTTTTTCTATGATTTGTTTTCAGTTTTTCCTCCGGGTAAATTGCATCCTTTCATGAGTTCTTCCAGAAACTCATCAATGTATTCTTCAAATTGATTGATTTAAAGACAAAGTACATGCATTTATGAGATCTATAATAAACTAACTTACTAACATTGTTGCAGAGATTCGTCCGTAAACTACTCAAAAGATTTCTATTTTTTCTGGTTCCACTAAATATTTTTCAAAGAATCCAACAAGCGACACAATCAATTTCTCAACATATGTCTTCAAAAATTTCCTGGTAAATTTCCTTAGAAACTTCTCTTAATAATAGATTCAGAGATACAGTCAATGCAATGAATTTTCAGGAATCAATTTGAGATTTTACCAAAGAAATAATTTAAATTTAATTTAACTTTTTTCCTCGAAATAAATTTCACCAAGGATTTTATTTAAATTGTTTTTTTTTAAGATATCTCTGAGAAAGACTCTGAAAATCCATCCAGTATTACCTTCAAAAATTATTGTTGGGATTTATTTAAGAACTAGTGGTCCCGGAAAATTCATCTTGCCATCAAATGGGCTATTATAAAATGTTATGTAATCTTAGCATAGTGTTAGCGTTAGCGTAGTTACGGTATACTTCGTAGATTGGATACTAACAATATTTAGGTTTCTTTCGATAATCCCATCTAGACTACTTTCAGGAACAAGGCTGGGGAGTGAACCTTGAACCAATCTTCAACAAGAATACCAAAAGCATAAATATCGCTATTCATGGCCACGCCCATCTTTACCGTAACTTGGGATAGGGGAAGGAAATGTTAATGTAGCACTTATTTAATGAGAGGCCTCCGACTCAGTGACATCCTCATAAGTGCTACGGAGTTGGGGGTTGGGAGGGGTATTTGGTCAGGATTCGCCTGGAAAGCTGGCGATGGACAAAAGGCATTTGTTGTTTAAGTGTTTAATATTTAATCTTTTGAATGTCGGCAATCAAAAGAAAACTGAATTTTAGTTATATATTGGATAGTTATATTTGGGTACTACGATCGATTACTTGTTAGTGAATCGCGAAAAAAAAACCGGATTATTTAACAAACGTATGGGAAAAAACTAAAAATACGGAACAATCTGCGTACACGAAAAGTAAAAACAAAAAAAAAACTTTTCGGTCGAGAAGCTACGAGTATTTTCCAGATTTTTGACAATCGAACGGTCAAAAAAAAATCCCGATCCGAAGAGCTACAACGCGCTACCATTTGACATTTTTTTCATGCATATGCATGCCGTAACCGAAACACGTGAAAAATGTTCCGAAGGGTAGAAACGCAGTCTTACCAAAATAATAATGAATGTTATTAAAAAATTACTCCTACTCGTCCTTTAAATTTAGTATTTTCAATACTTCTCTATTGCAATGGTTAAATCAATCGTAGGCCTTGTTACAATGGAAAAAACTCACCAAATTATTTGGATGGCACCAATTGGTTCCTGCAGCATGCGGAACATGATGTCAGCCGAATCGTAGGCCGAAACATGACATTGATCACAGCACGAAAAACACAAATAAAAGTCACAAACTCGTTTCATTTTTCATTTACACTACTCAACACTCTCACTTTAATAGATGTATACAGTTTAAAGTCCCAGATAGCCGTAGCGGTAAACGCGCAGCTATTCAGCAAGACCAAGCTGAGGGTCGTGGGTTCGAATCCCACCGGTCGAGGATCTTTTCGGGTTGGAAATTTTCTCGACTTCCCAGGGCATAGAGTATCTTCGTATCTGCCACACGATATACGCATGCAAAAATGGCCATTGGCATAGTAAGCTCTCAGTTAATAACTGTGGAAGTGCTCATAAGAACACTAAGCTGAGAAGCAGGCTCTGTCCCAGTGGGGACGTAACGCCAGAAAGAAGAAAAAGAAGAAGAACAGTTTAAAGTTTAAAGAAACTAAGAAATGGAGTAAAAATATTAAATTTGACGGGAGTGAAACATTTTCCCGACCGACATCCAGTTCTATTGCAGCTATTTAGCATTGCACAAAGCACTACAATCCGGATAACATTGTACCTGCTAATATCGGCGGAATTGCGAACACCGAGAGCACAAAAAAAAAATCAGGTGGCATAGCACCATCAGCCGAATCTATTTTTCACTATCCGAAAACGCGGAACCGAGATAAACGTGACAGAAAATTCAAAAAGCAGCCGCCCGCGCGCACGGCTTGCTGCGATCCTTGTAAAATGTTATGTAATTTTCCACACAAAATGACAAATGCGTCTACTCCCGTTTACCCGATTATTACTGAGACTTCCCTAATATTTTTCCCTCACACAATCACGTCGCATCCTTTGTCTAGTGCTACTGTGAAAATCTTATGTCAATCCGTTGATCCGTTCTCAAGCCATTTCGTGACATGCAAACACCACTCCATTTTTATGTATATATTTTAAATAATTCTTTCAGAATTTGTACATAACTTTTTACCAAGAATGCTTCAAAAATTCATGCAGGTTTTTCGTAAGGAATTCTTTCTAGAAATACTACAGAATTTTTTTTAAGAAATCCTCTAAGAATTTCTTAGGTTTTTTTTTCTAATATCTTTTACAGAAGCTTGTAAAATCCTAGAATGAATATGTTTATATGTATTTACAGATAAATGATAGTAAAATCTGCAGTAAGCATTAGAAGAAATCCTGAAAAAAATTTTTAAAATTATTCCAAATAAATCTCTGGAAGATTTTATGTTGAACGAATCTTGAGCAAAGTCATTATACTTTTTCTAAAGAAAAACACAGAATTATTTCCTGGACAAATCAATACGATACGTTTTAAATGTAATATCTGTAGGAAATCAAATAGTGTCATTTGTGGTACTTATGGTTAAACTCTAGAATCGTTTTTCCGAATGAAGTCTCAGAAGTTTCCGAATTCTCTATAATAATGTTGAGATGTTCTCAAGAGAACTTCAGGAAAAATTCTCAGATTGTATTCTTGAAAAAATCTGTGTTGGAATCTCTGAAAATTGGCTGGAGGAATTTCTGCAAGAATCGCCTTAGGATCTTTTTAAGTAATATCTAGAGTAATTCCTAGAATAATCCAGGAAGAAATGCTGGGAACAATACAGAGGAAATTCCTATATAAATTCCAATTATCGGAGGTATTCCAAAAACTTTTTATTAAAGAAGCGCAAAAGGTATTTCTGAAGAAATTCTCAACACAATATACAAAAACTTTTTAGGTCAAATTACTTTTAAGAATTCTTGAAGCAATTTCTTGATTAAACGAATCCTCGATAACTGGAATAGTTCCTACAGGCAACGTTCGATAATCTTAGCAGCTTGGTTTGGTGTAAGTAAAAAATAGATTAGCTCTCGGAGTTAACCACTAACACACGTTTGATAAACCTAAGGTTGCATTTTATGTAAAATTTAGATAAAAAAAAATGCCAGCAAAACGGGATTTTTGTAGATATCCTTGAATGAGTTTATGAATCTGAAGAGATTTTTAAGCAATTCCACCGAACATGACGATTTTTTTTTTAATTTAATTTTTGTATTTTTTGAATCGCCTGTAAATTTGCAAACAGATTCTTTATGACCAAAAATGCCATTTTGCACCTTCAGACCGCCAGTTTGAACCTCGCCTTATTTTTGAGAAGGGCGTATCGGAAAATGCATGGCAAATCTTTAAAAAACTGTAACTCGAAAACGGTTTGTCCGATCAATTTGAGATCTTCTACAAAGTTGTAGGTATTGCTTAGGACTAAATGGAGAAAAATATGCACGGTAAAAACAAGTTACAGATTATTTTTTATTTTAAAAACTAAATTTCAAAATCAATTTGCTCCAGAAACGCAGTTTTGATTTTTTTTTTTATTTTTGGATATGTTTTAGGGGACAACTTATGTAATTTATTGCACAATGTTTCAAAATGGAAGAATTATGGACAAAAAAGTTATATTTTTTAAAAAAAATTTAGATTTTGAAAAAAAAAATCGCAATAGAGGAAAACAATAATTTTTTATGTAATTATTTGAAAGTACAGAAAAATTGCAATCGAAAAGTACTTAGGTAAATTTTTTCTAGGTTGCATTAATTTCGAGATATACTCATATTTATATAAAATTTTCAAATAAAAAAGAAAAATAGGCCCTTTTCAAGCATATTTCGTGTATCTCCATTCCAGAAATATATTATTTTGATTGAGTGAATCGTAGCTGAATTGTTTATTGTTTGATCAAAACCTATATACTAAAGTATTTAAAAAATTATGCACGGTAAAAATAATATAAACGAAATTTTCAAATGAAAATTTGAAGTTCATTGTTCTTAAAAACCGCAAAATTGATGTTTTTAATTTTTGGATATGTTTTGCAGCATATTGTTTGTAATTTCTTGCACAATGCCTCAAAACGGAAAATTTTTGGATAAAAAATAAATTATTAAAAAAAAAAAATAAAACGAATTTATGTAAAACGATATTTTTGGTGTGTTTTTTTGAGTACAGAAAAATAACTATATATTTTTAAATATGAAAAATTTCTATCGAAAAATACTCAAGTAATACTTCGACAGATACGACAGATACGCGTATTTCAACCTCAACTGTAAAGCCGTCTTCAGTGTTCTGTACTTGACTTGACTTGTTTTGTGTTGTTGAAATCAAAATAAAATTTTCCGGAATGGAGAAACATGAAATATGTTTGAAAAGGGCCTATTTTTCTTTTTTTATTTGAAAATTTTATATAAGTATGAGTATATCTCGAAATTGATGCAACCTAGAAAAATTTTACTTAAGTACTCTTCCAATGCATTTTCTGTACTATCAAGTAAACACATAAAAAATATTGTTTTCCTCTATTTCGATTGTTTTCAAAATTTGTAATATTTTATAAAATTATAACTTTTTTGTCCATATTTCTCTCATTATGAAACATTGTGCAATAAATCACATAAGTTGTCCCCAAAACATGTCCAAAAATAATAAAAATCACAGATGCATTTTCATAGAAAATTGATTTTAATTTTTTTTATTAAAAAAATCTGTCATTATTTTTTACCGTGCATATTTTTTTCCAAATAGTCCTCAACAATACCTTACCTACAACAACCGCAAAATATTACCGAACATTAAAAACATCAATGTTGCGGTTCTTAAGGACTATTAGCTTCAAATTTTTATTTGAAAATATCGTTTATATTTTTAACCGTGCACTCTTTTTTCAATACTTAAGCATAAATGTTTTGATCAAACGATAAACGATTTAGCTACGATTCGCTCAATCAAAATAATTTTTTTCTGGAATGGAGATACACGAAATATGCTTGAAAAGGGTCTATTTTTCTTTTTTTATTTGAAAATTTTATATAAATATGAGTATATCTCGAAATTGATGCAACCTAGAAAAAAATCACTTAACTTCTTTTCGATTGCAATTTTTCTGTACTTTCAAATAATCACATAAAAAAATATTGTTTTCCTCTATTGCGATTTTTTTTTCAAAATCTGTAATTTTTTTAAAAATCATAACTTTTTTGTCCATAATTCTTCCATTTTGAAACATTGTGCAATAAATCACATAAGTTGTCCCCTAAAACACATCCAAAAATAAAAAAAAATCAAAACTGCGTTTCTGGAGAAAATCGATTTTCAAATTTTGTTTTTGAAATAAAAAATAATCTGTAAATTTTTTTTACCGTCCATATTTTTCTCCATATAGCCCTAAGCAATACCTACAACTTAGTAGAAGATCTCAAATCGATCGGACAAACCGTTTTCGAGTTACAGTTTTTTAAAGATTTGCCATGCATTTTCCGATACGCCCTTCTCCAAAAATAGGCGACGTTCAAAATGGCGGTCTGAAAGTGCATAATGGCATTTTTGGTCATAAAGAATCTGTATGCAAATTTTCAGGCGATTCAAAAAATACAAAAATAATCGGGTTTGCGAAACGGCGTGGAACCGCTCTTTTATGAAAAGCCACGTAATAAAGAAAAATAATAATAATTTCAGGAGCGGTACATATCAGGAGTACTTTCTTAAGGGGCCGTCCACAAATGACGTAGCATTTTTTCACTGTTTTTTTACACCCCCTCCCCCCTCGTAGCATTTCATCACAAATGCTGAAACCCCCCCTTTGGCAAATACGTAGCATATGAAGCACCCCCCCCCTTTTTTAATTTGGCGATTTGGCTGAAACGAAACATTAAAATCCAGAATTTCGAAGTTTGATATTAATTACTTACTGAAACGTCAGGATAATCGGACGAATGATAGTTTGATATACCGTTGCGCTCAAAAATAATTAAGTTACATAATTTTGGTTCGCAGTTTGGTTAAATTTAGATTGAATTTGATTTATATTAGTTTTGCTTTTGTTAAAACCTAAAACAAGTTCGGATTGAAAAATCTAACAGCAATGAGTAAGGGCTCAAAATATATTAAAGAGAAAGTTGTTTTATTAGAGCTTTTTTTAAATTTTTCGTGGTTAAGTAATAGATTTCAGTGAATATGATCAACAAAATACCTTTATTTGTTAAGGATCTCCGTAATCATTCGCTAAATTCAAATCCATTCAGCAAATAGTGGCTAGATAGAGAAAAAATAACAATTATAATATTTAAAATTAGCGATTTTTATCCTTCATCATCGTCTTCTATACTGAAATATTGAAGACAAGTAAGTTCAAGTACACCATCTGTATTGGGAGAACTTGAAAAGAAATACTGGAATAAATTTGTAATGGACAACCTAAAGGAAAATAAAATGCACGAAAATCCTGAAAATAATGGGAAATGAGGATTCTGGTAGTCCTGGGAAGATTATCCTGATTATTATTATCCAAGCTGTTCCATCAAGATCATTGATATTTCAAAACGAATTGTTGAGTTGACTGAGTGGAGATCTCCTGTTACATTGAACGCACTCGAATATCTTGTTTTACTATAATAACGTTAATATTTACCTAAATGAGCATATTATATTCTTTTCAGAGAATAAAGCTCCAACAAAAAATGTGAATTAAAGTAGAACAGTTTATTCTGTCTTATGAAAAACTGGAAAAACAATATTTTCCAAGTCGATAAAGCATTTATTTTTTCTTGACTTATTGAACTTTTAATTTGTTGATTCACAAATAAAATAGTTTGGACACAAATACAATATAAAAATCACATAACTATTTAAAGCTTCATAAAATCTGTTTAATTGTCAGAAAAATTACAAATTTATTAGAATTTTTTGAATTTTATAATATTGATGTTTTGAAGGTGAATCATCTTTTTAAGTTAAGTTTAAAAATTCAGACAAAAAAGTTTGGTAAAAAAAAATTGGTTTGTCAAATTTTTCTACTCTTTTTAACGAAATTATTCAAAATGCTACGTCCACAAGTTGGGGCCCCTCCCTCCCCCTCGTCACACATCGTCACAAATTCAAAAAGACCCCCCTCCCCCCTAAAATGCTACGTCATTTATGGACGACCCCTAAGCAATGTTTTGAGAAATAACTAACCAGGTGGAATTCCTGGGGAATATGTGAAACCCTCTTTTTAAAAGTTTTGACGTGTTCTTCTTATAATTCCTGGATGAATTCATTCTAAGAAAACTTAGCATAAGCCTTTTGAGTTTCATAATAATTTTTTGGTAAGTTCCTCTCTAAATACAATACTGACTCTTGATAAATGCTGAAGACAAAAGTGAAAAATTCAAAACAAGATTAATTCCCTTTCGATATTTCTTCCACTAGCCAGGGAGGGGCGAGACAACGCCAAATTGTCTAGAAAGATTTTAGGCAGAAGACTGGTTTTAAGTTGTGTCTTTGGTTATACTCCTTGAATTATCCAATAAGTTAATCATGGCGAAATTTTATTTAAATATGATTATTAGAAACAATCCCCTCTGTCTACGCCCATGGCGGGACACCCCGAAGGTTAAAATCCATGCAAATTTATGTTGTCGCTTCAGGGTCTTGGCAAGACCACACATGCAATAAAGACCCTGAATGTTTGTCTTGAATCTTGAGCGATTAAAACACTCCATGTTCTCTGGTGATTAATATACCCACAAACATCGCGTCAAATCTTGATAGAAAACGCCCAAGTCAAAACAATTTCACTGATGAATGATATACCATGCCGGAAAAAATGATGAATCGAACGATAAAATCTGCTTTGGCGAATAATGTGAGAACCCTCACATAATCACTTACGCCGTCTTCGACTACCATGATTTTCCAAAGGTTAACGAACGATTTTTCACTCGCAACTTTTCGGACACAAAGGTTAAAAATCCATGTTGGTTTAGACGTCACTATCCGCCACGCTGAAGTGAGTAAACGCATGTTATTTCTAAAGTTATGCATACCGCAGAGCAATTTGTCCATTATGAATTCCGCGGTGGCATAAAGCAAACGCCCATCTGACGTCTATTAGCAATTGCAAGACCTAAGTCACACCACCCTCTGTATCATGTTCGATTATACTGCACATATGATTTGCACCTTTTGTCACGTATAGGCGCCAAACGTGGTGTCGATCTGTGTCCATGCGGGAGGAACAACTTCCCACCTCCAGTGCAACGTAATTGACTGCTGTGTTCTATTGTGGACCCAAACGACCACCGACTAAACATACACACCATAATCACTATATTATACGCCGAATTGTCCATGCTCTAATGGAGCTTTTGTGCCGGGTTGGGCTTTTCCATCACGGAGCAGAAGCGTTTCCCGCAGGGGGAGTGTTAATTTTTAATTGCCTGTGAAATAGCCCTCAAACACCTTCAAAGACTAGTCAGCTGATTGTGGCCAACAAGGCTTGGACAAATTTGAGCTTGTTGCGTTTATCTGGCAGCAGATTCTGAGGGTGTAACTTCGATGATAGATGGTGAGAGAATTTCAAAGTCGACTGATCTTGTGCACCCTTAAGTGTTGAGTTGATGACTGAGTTGCTGCTCAAGTGATTTGCGAAAATTCTTATTTAACCATGGAAGAGGCTACAATCCATTGCCATCAATCAAGATTGTGCTAGCAGCACATCTGGACCTTGTTTTGCGAATCATTGAGTACGGAACCTCTGTTCTTATAGTTATGTAATTTAATGATGTACCGCCCGGTATCTACCTTCGATTTACCTACAGCAGTAACGAACCAATTTGAACACTTTGGACAATCACCTCTGTCAAATGTTGACCCTCGCGGCCACTTAAACAAAGCTGAAAAACACTCATTTCAAGTGCAATCACATCTCAGCGAACTTCTTCAGTTGATGTTTGCAGATCAAAATTAGGTGTATCTCTTTTCCTTCGATCGCATTGAACCACTGACGAGGAAAAAAGGTTTTGCTAACTTACAAACTGTTTCTGTTTCACGTCCAAACAGTACCTTCAATCAATTTTCGACTGCTTTAGGCAATCGTCATAATGCGAAACTAAGATAGTTAGGCAATGGTTGTATAGTAAATTATCAAAATATTGTATTCAATTTGGTTTCCACTGAGTCACAGCCCTTGTTAAGTTTGGCCATTTAAATGTCGTTTTTTTCGCCCAATAATTGGCACTTGGGTTTCTCTCACCAATGGCCGGTTGGATAGTAATTAAATGCATAGAGGCCTGTATGGTTAGTAATCTCATGTTAGTAAAATGCCTCGTTTTGCTGGTTGCAACTTTGTTGCTGTGGTTGAAGTCGGTATTGTGTAGGAAAGCAATCTGAATGATAATTGTTATCCAAGGTCATGCATTGCTGAACGATAGTTGAACAATAATGCCTAGACGAGGAATGATCAGTTTTGAGGCGTTGAGTTGTAAATCATTTAATTAGGAAAAGGTATAGGACTAAGTCTTGAAACATTGCCAAACAATTGGGAACTATAATTTCGTAAAGATATTTTTTTCATACGTTCATAGGTAACTACGAACATGTATGAGGATAATGAAGGATGCGTTGCCTCTCAAATCAACTATCCATTCAATAGGGCGCTTCAAAATTCGAAAAAAAAATGAAAATCCAAGCTCCCATTTTATCCCACCATCCTTACAATAATAATAGAGTTCTGTGACATTTTCAGATTTTTCGGCGATGATTTAAAGGTGGCCCAAAGACAAGGTAGGTTTACATAGAAATTACTTTGAAGGAAATTTGAAAAATGTTCCAAACGCGTCAGTACTGTGATGTTTTTTTTTCTTTATTGTACTATTTTTTACTTAAATTTACAACATATATTACAAAGTTTACAATTTTCAGTTTCATTTAACAAATGTTCAAATGGTGTTTAAAGTGTTTTGCGAAACTTATCTTATTATTCCATCTTGCTTCACGTATAACATTTTTGAAACTTACAAGTCCATCTGTACAGCTCTTACCATAATTTTCTAAGTTAAACTTTATCATCTCACCTACCATCCACAAAGCTGCTTTTGTTTTACAATCTCTATCCACGATATTCAATGATAGAATTTCATCAGGACTCACGATCAAAATTTTTAGTCTATTTCTAATAATACTTTCTACCCATTTCCATATGCCTTCAGAACTACCACATTTTTCTATCCGATGCTGCATTGTATCGTCATGGTTACATATTTCACAAATGGAATTCTGAATTCCTGATATATGGTGCCTGAACATTTACTTTTTGTTGGAACTAAGTCATTTAAGACGAGGAATAAGCTAGATTTTACTGATGTTGACAAAAAGTTCAGACTCAAGTTCTGCCAAATGGATTCCCAGTCCAAGCTAGGTAACTTGATCTGTATTGTCGGTGTTATATGTTTTTCGTTTATTAGATAGTTGTACATTAAACTTGTCGTGTTGTTTGTTGCTTCATTTGATCAGCCGCCACTAACCATTCTCTAGTGTTTCTAGTAATATTTCGATTATTGATTTGTTGAAGCATAAATTATTCAACATTCAATTGCGGTTCTTTGCGCATGTACAAAATATTTCTCAAAAATAAACTTTTTGCTTTGCATTCTACATCTTCCAGCGCTACGCCGCCTTTGTATACAGGAAGGTAAAGTTGATCTTTGGCAACGTTGTAAAAGTAGCCTTTCCACAAAAATCTGAAACAAATTTGCCGTATTTGAGCAATGTGCTTGTTGTGCGGCGGAAAAATTTGTGCAATGTACCAAAGCTTAGACAGGACAAGTGTAATCGTTTTCTGAAAAATATTCAAATTCCGACGCTGGTTCATGCCAACTAAGTGATTGATCTTTGAGATCAGATCACTGTAATTACATTCAACAATCGTGTTGTAATTTGTGTGCAATTTGACTCCGAGTATTTTAAGGTAGTCGACCTCTTGTATCAGGTGAGGCCCAGAGTTACAATTGTTAAACCGCATAAATTTTGATTTAACAATGTTCAGCCTAATTTTAGCATAAATGCTAAAGTAGTTAACTAACTTCAAGACCTTATCAAACTCGTGATTGTTACGGATTTGGACATTGATGTCATCCGCGTACGTAACTACTTTCACAAAGTAGTTACTGATCAGACATCCACCAACCGCATCATACAGCATGCGTACTAGGGGCTCGATGTACAAGCAGAACAACGCCATGCTCAAAGGACATCCTTGTCGCACAGAAGTTTCGATTGGAAAAGGATTCGTTAGAAAACCATTAAATATAACCCTTGGTGTGGCGTTTTTGTAAAGGCGTTTGAGGCAGTCAATAAACATTGCTGGAAAATTAAATTTCTCTAGCACCAACCATAAAAAGTCATGATCGACACGATCAAAAGCTTTTTCTAGGTCTAGGCTTAAGATCATTCCTTTAAAACGTTTTGTATTTTTCGCTTTAAGCACAATGTTTCTCAGGGTACGGACGTTGTTGATACAAGATTGTTCAAAAACACAGGCTGATTGACCTTGACCTAACAATTTACTAAACAGCGGCTGCAGTCTTGCCCACAATAGTTTAGTGAACAACTTGTAATCCGTGTTGAGCATGCTAATAGGGCGCCGATGATTCAGATCATGGCTGTCGCCTTTTTTAGGAATTAAAGCTATAATACCAGCCGAGAAAAGACCGGGTGGATAGTCGCCTTGTGTCAAATATTGATTGAATAGTTGCAGTAAGTCAATTTTAATAATATCATAGCATTTTCCATAAAATGCATACGATAATCCATCTGGGCCGGGTGAAGTATTTTTTTATGCGCTTCGCACAACATCGTCCAGTTCGGACATTTCAATTGGTTTGACTAAGTTTTCCTTATCTGCGTCCGTCAAATACGATCTTATGCTGCTCAGTACATTGCCGACGTCATGATTATGATCATGTTGTTTTTTGAAATTTTTCGAGTAGTAATCAAATAGACCGGCCATCAAGATTGTTGTATCAGATGTCAACTGTCCGTTTATACGCAGTTTTGCAAAGGATGATGGTGTTGCTTTTTTGAATCTTGCAGCAATTTGAAATAGACTTATTTTCTCATCTTGTAAAATGTTATCACTGTGAAATGTTCCTTTGTAAAACGCCAATTTCTGTTGCTCAATTTGCATTAGTTTAGATTTAACAATTTTCATTTCACTGTCAACAGATTTGTTATTTTTTTGTTCTGTGAACAGCTCGTTCAAACATTTGTAATAAAAGCTTTTTCCCCTATTTATTTCTTGGTTACGGTGGAATGACTCACTTTTAAAAAACTTTTTAACGCTTGACTTGAAATAGCTAAGATTGTTGTACGAACTACGAGTTTTCAAACAATTGTACATCGTTTCAAATCTCCTTAACGTTTCATCTTCGGCCAAGAAATATGAGTTAAGCTTCCAATATCCGCGGCCAGTAAAAATCGTGTCTTGGTTCTGGGGAACATTGATTTTTAGAACCACGCTATGGTGATCTGAGAACGATGTTTTTATTTCACGCACCACTTGGATAATATGTTCTGAAGCGTAGAAACGGTCTATTCGAGATCTGGATGGTCCTCTTACAAATGTATAATTTTTCTGATTTTTTAAAAGCACTCTTTCGACATCTTTCAAATCAAGGGATTCTACTAGAGTCTTTAGACCACTGCAAAAAAATTTAACCGAACCAGACATATCGTCACCGTTTAGCACACAGTTGAAGTCTCCCACAATCACATTCTCTCTTCCATGAGCTAGATGAACGAGTATTTCATCCCGAAACAAAATATCCCTCTCCTTCTTGAAAGCACTTCCCGAATGAGCGTAAACGTTAGAGTAAGGTGGGGCAAAACTTCGACCTTAGTGGTATAATCAAAGTTTCCCTGAAAAGAATAGCAGTTGAAACAAAACAAATACCATACATTGAATCTTCAACGTATTGGCTATAATTTTGCTGAACAAACTTGTGTCAAAATATTTACCCATTTTTAGTTATAACAGTTTCAAAATTAATTGTCTTATTCGAACTTTTGCCCCACCGGTGGGGCAAGAGTTCGAATCTAGTGTGGGGCAAAAGTTCGCTGGCTAAAACACAAAATATCGATCTTTTTATGATAGGCATACTTTACACCAGCCGTAAACTTAAGTTTGACGAAAAATACACACTAAATTTTCATCAAAAAATTGCCCAAAACCGGGTTTATTGTAATATAGAGTAAGGTGGGGCAAAAGTTCGACCTTAGTGGTATAATCAAAGTTTCCAGGAAAACAATAGCAGTTAAAACAAAACAAATACCATACAGTGAACCTTCAACATATTGGCTATAGTTTTGCTGAGAAAAGTTGTGTCAAAATATTTACCCATTTTTAGTTATAACAGTTTCAAAATTGATTGTCTTATTCGAACTTTTGCCCCACCGGTGGGGCAAGAGTTCGAATCTAGTATGGGGCAAAAGTTCACTGGCTAAAACACAAAATTTCGATCCTTTTATGACAGGCATACTTTACACCAGCCGTAAACTTAAGTTTGCCGAAAAATACACACTAAATTTTCATCAAAAAATTGCCCAAAACCGGGTTAATTGTAATATACTCAAAAATAGCAGTTTTTCGCAAAACAAAGTGGAAATGTAAAATTTTGGTGACAATTTTCACACGATCAGACAAATTTAACTAAATTTGAATATAATATGTGGATTTTAGGCAATTTGCAAATTTTTCCGTGATTTTATACATGGGTCGAACTTTTGCCCCGCTGATTCGAGCTTTTGCCCCACTATGGGCTAAAAATTGTTTTCAAGCAGTCATGCAAAAACTAATACACCTCAATGCAACCTTATGATAGGCCTAGCAACGCCCTTACATAAAATATTGAGAAAGATTTTATCTTCAATTGATTCCATGCAACGAAAGTTTGACCAAAGATTACAATATTCACGTCAAAAAACAACAAATAGCCATAACTTTTCCAAATCTCAATCGATTTTTATGATATTTGGATTGAAAGTCTCTTACTTGAATAGCATTCGAACCACCATGACATTTATAAGATTTGTTTTGAATTGAGCAGGAAACCTTAAAAAGAAACTCTTATCCCACTTTACTCTAATGTAATTTATCGAATCGACAGTTAGCGATGTGACCCGACCGTTGACATTTAGGACGACGTCGGAGTAGTTTAAGTTGTTGCGCAGAAGAACACCAGTCCCTTTTCTATCATCACTGATGTTGACTATGGCTGTATGGCTACTTATAAACGCGAAAATCTTGATCAAAAATAATATCGAGGTCGTGGTTCCAAATGAAGTCTCTCAAAAGAGATTTTTTCACCGGTGAGTTGATCGCATTCAAGTTGATTGTGGCTACATTACGAATGAGTGGCATCAATTATTTTAAATTTACTGAGTTCCAAATGAACCCACTACAAAAGCCTGTTAATCAATCGATATGCGGAGACAAGCTTTATGCTTGCTCTCCATTCTCTTTACTATCTCTCCTAAGTTCACGCTTACCTGTACCTCGAGACCTTGACCTTCCTGACAACTGCGATAGTAGTTGCTCCATACGATGTTCAACGTTTTTCTTGCTCCGGGAGCGTCCTCTTCGTGATGATAGCTTGCTGGGGGAGCCACTGTCTACTTGCGACACCTCGGTGGTTGTACTCTCCTGCGTCCATGTGATGTCGGTGATTTCCAAATTCTCACATCCCTTTTCTCTTTCCCGCTGCGTGAGTTCCGATGAACTCGTTGCTTCCGACTTTGCTCTCGTTGAGGGTCCGGGTTGAGTTACGGGTTGATCTTTAGTATTATCGTTTGATTTCGAAGCGGTTCCATTGTTTTTCGACTGCAATGGCGTCATGTTCAGTTGGTATGCATCATCTTTCGAGAGGTTATTGGCCAGATCTCCCGCCACTACCCCGCTATATGATCCGATGGTAGCCGACGCCTTGATGCTTTTCATCTTGGGACATTCGGCCTTCAGATGCCCCTCCTGCTTGCAGAAAAAGCACCTGTTTTTCAGGCCTTCATAGTACAAACGTGCTTTGAAGTGCCCGATGTACAGGTTAGCAGGTATTGCTTTACCGATTTCCATGTGGACTCCGCGAATTCCACTGAAAACTGCATAGCCGTAGTCAGCGGGATAACGTTCTCGAACATGTTGCCTTATCGTTCCGAATCGGCTAAGCGCTGCGGCGATGCCCTTGTCGTCCATTTCCGGGGGAAGGTTAAAAATCCTGACGTACCGGAACAACCGACTTGCTACTTCAAGCTTCACGAACGTGGATTCTCCATCGCCGTATTCAAACCGGTACTGCTCTTCGATTCCAGACACAAAGCAATTGAAATCCGGCTCATCCTAAAACTTGATATAAAAACAACGATCATTTTCATCCTTGTAGATCGTGTGTACCGTGGTGAATCAAAATCCGGACGGTACCAATATCCGGACACTCTGGTTATATTAGTCAATTAGAGTTAAATTAAATGGCAATATGTTTGATTTTTATTCACTCCGTTAATTATTAACAGTGCTTATTACCTGAGAGAGACTCGCGAAGAGGAAAAATATCAACGTCATATGCAGCCCAGATTCCCCTCTCACGAAACGTCAAATGCAGCCCACCGTTTTTATGGCTGAAAAAGTGAAAAGTATTGTGTTCAAAGTAAACTGTTATTAAAAACCTCAGTCGGAGGAGCAGTTTTTCCCAAAGTTGCTGATAAATCTAAGCAGAAGATTAATTATTTCTAATGTCTGCTACGTTTGCTGGCATGAAATTTCACTCAAATGGCTATTTATGATTCGATGTGATGCAAACTTAATCATTTTTTGCTGAGAGGTTCATGTGAGGATTTGAACAGCATGCGCATAATTGGTATGCGCATGCGCATAATTGGTACGCGCATGCGCATAATTGGTATGCACAAAGTGGAATAAGAAAAAAACTCAGCAATCACAGAAAAAGAAGACCGTCTTCGCGAGTCTCGTCTCAGCTTATTACTTTACATTTATTTTGAATCTAGTAACCATCGTCAAATAATTAATAAAACTAAAAACAAATAATTTGTTCGTGTTGGATGTCATTTCGCCGCGGTCTGACCCCAACTCAAGTTTTTACGATCGATGACCGCGCAAACATCGTTTGATTGAAAGAAAAGTTTGTGAACTATATTTTATTGCAAGTTTTAACCATAAGTGGTTGAGAAAAGTTATTTCAAAAGTTTGGTGACTCCTTTGTGTGTGAATAAGTTAGAAATACATATTTATCGGTGCTTCTAGAGACTGTCCGGGATTACGAGCCAATGTTTTAAGATCCGGACATCTTCTAGAAGACCCTGGTTTAATTAGTGTAAGTGAGTTTTGTGCAAGAAAAAATAAGAGAAAACTTGAAAAATAGCTATTAGAAGCTTTGTGAGTATTCAAAACTTAACTCGATGTGAAATAAATAGTGATAACTTTCATAATAACAGTTCGAGCCGCACCGACTGCAGTTCAAGCCACACGCTCCTCGGCTCAGGTAATCAAATAGGGTTTCCAATCCCGGGAACATTTCCCGGGAAATGAGATTTCCCGGGATTCCCGTTTCCCGGGAAATGATTTTCTGTTTCCCGGGATTCCCGTATTTCCCGGGATTTCTGTAGTTCCCGGGAAGCTCTATTTAAATACAGAATTGACCATTTATTTTCAAATAAAAACATCGCACAATATACTCTTCATATCATATCAAACAATGTCCTCACTAGAGATGCGACGTGTTTGTTAATTAAAATTTTGGGTAAAATCAACCGAAAAAAGGGAACAAATCGGGATGCATTTCACTGACATTTTGTAGGTGATTTTTGCATGGCTTATTTCACAGCCTACTGCTTGGCAGTACAAGTTTGCAATACAATATAAAGAAACTTTTGAGGAATCTGTTTCATGATTTGACTAGGGTTATAAAGCATTCAAGGTTTCTATTTGTTTGTTTTTTATTCTAGTGTTGAAAAGATTTATTAAATGTTTGCAAATATTATAACTTCATACGATTGGGTTAAAATGACCTCGACTTATAATTTTACTTAATTTTATTATTTTTTGGTTATAAAGCCTAGCAAAAAACAAAGCCAACATTCTTTAGGAGAAACATACAGTATTGGACAAAACATTTGCAACTTTTTCGATTTTCCATACAAAATGGTCAACTTTGGTTAGCTAGATCTCAGTAATTCATGGACCGATTTAAATCAAATTTTCACAAGATATTAGGCATAACTTAAATTCAAAATATATATTTCAATGATTTTTCCAATCAAGAGTTTAAAAGTAATAACGATTTTGCTAAAGAGTAATTTTCGTCGAAAAATTCGAAACTGTTTATCTGAAAATCCAATGGTCCTACAAAAAACTGTTTTCAAAAAAATTGTTCGTCTCGTCAAAATCTACAACTTTGCTGAAGATAAAGGTATTTCTTCAATTTGCTTAGTTATGTCAATTATAAAAAATCGTCAAAAAAATCATTTCAGATAAACCATTATTGCTTTTAAACCCGTGGTTGGAAAAATCACTCAAAAATGTATGTTAAAATTCAAGGTTTTTCTGAAGCACTGTAAAAATTTCATTCAAATCGGTCCTTAAATGACTCAGATCCAATACTCTGAAATTGATAATTTTGTATGGAAAATCGAAAAAGCAAATGTTTTGTTAAATACTGTAAATAAATTACTCACAAAAAAGAGAAAAACAATCGGCTAAAATAAAATATACATTATTTGAAAAAAAATCCATCAAATAAGCAGTTTATACGTTTTAAGAATTTCCCGGGATCCCGGGAATTCCCGGGAAATGACAATTTTATTTCCCGTTTCCCGGGAAGTCAATTCCCGGGAAAATTGGAAACTCTATAATCAAACCACTAATATTACAAACGTGCTATTCTTTTTGACATTATAGGGCAAACGCAGACATCAAGCTTTTTAAATATCAATATTTTATTGTGTATTGATATGATGTTCATACAAATTAAACGAATATTATGTGCTATTACACAGATGTCCGGATTTTGATTCATAAGTGTCCGTATTTAAATACATCGTTTGAATCAGTTGTCCTGATTTATGGACAAGACATGCTCAAGTATTTGAAGGGTTTTCATGTTAAAATCATGATTTTTTACCAAAAAGTTCATCAGTAGCGTGAAGATCTTGAGTGAAACATGGTTTGAAACAATATTACATTAAAGGTATTTTAAAACAACACCTTGATATTAGCATTTGAACGTTTGTGTCGACTTAAGCGTCCGGGTATTGATGCACCACGGTACCTCCGGTGCAGGAATTTTCAAAACGTTCGCCGTGAATCGAATAACATCAAGATGAGCAGGTGCTCGAACTCTACTCGCGAAAACTATTTTTAACGTGTTCTTCCGTACTTTGTCCATTTTATTATCTATTCAGCGAATAGATTCCGTTTAAAGAAAAAAGAGAGATGAACGGTTCCACGCCGTTTCGCAAACCCGATTATTTTTGTATTTTTTGATTCGCCTGAAAATTTGCATACAGATTCTTTATGACCAAAAATGCCATTATGCACTTTGAGACCGCCATTTTGAACCTCGCCTTATTTTTGAGAAGGGCGTATCGGAAAATGCATGGCAAATCTTTAAAAAACTGTAACTCGAAAACGGTTTGTCCGATCGATTTGAGATCTTCTATAAAGTTGTAGGTATTGCTTAGGACTATATGGAGAAAAATATGCACGGTAAAAAAAAGTTACAGATTTTTTTTTATTTGAAAAACAAAATTTTAAAATCGATTTTCTCCAGAAACGCAGTTTTGGTTTTTTTTATTTTTGGATATGTTTTTGGGGACAACTTATGTGATTTATTGCACAATGTTTCAAAATGGAAGAATTATGGACAAAAAGTTATGATTTTTTTAAAAAAATACAGATTTTGAAAAAAAAAATCGAAATAGAGGAAAACAATAATTTTTTATGTGATTATTTGAAAGTACAATAAAATTGCAATCGAAAAGTACTTAAGTAAATTTTTTCTAGATTGCATCAATTTCGAGATATACTCATATTTATATAAAATTTTCAAATAAAAAAAAGAAAAATTGACCCTTTTCAAGCATATTTCGTGTTTCTCCATTCCAGAAAAAAAATATTTTGATTGAGCGAATCGTAGCTAAATTGTTTGTCGTTTGATCAAAACAAGTATTGAAAAAAGAGTGCACGGTAAAAAATATAAACGATATTTTCAAATGAAAATTTGAAGCTAATAGTTCTTAAAAACCGCAACATTGATGTTTTTAATTTTTGGATATATTTTGCGGTTGTTGTAGGTATTGTTTAGGACTATTTGGAAAAAAATATGCACGGTAAAAAATAATGACAGATATTTTTTTTATTAAAACAAATTAAAATCGATTTTCTATGAAAATGCATCTGTGATTTTTATTATTTTTGGACATGTTTTAGGGGACAACTTATGTGATTTATTGCACAATGTTTCATAATGGAAGAATTATGGACAAAAAGTTATAATTTTAGAAAAAAATTCAAATTTTGAAAAAAATCGAAATAAAGGAAAACAATATCCAACTACTTTCAATATTGCTGAGGTCATGGACGGTTCAGAAAATAATGGATACATTCAATACATCCAGGTATTTGGCAACACAAGCTAAACAGTCATTAGAAGGAACAAGTAAATCTCGTACATCTTTCGGGCTAAGTAATGTAGCAAAAGAAATTGTAGTAAATTTTTACGAAGATGATGAAACTAGCCGAGTGATGCCTGGCCAACGTGATTATGTTTCTGTAATGAGAGACGGAAAGCATTTGGCAATTCAAAAAAGGTTAATGATGACTACATTAAGAGAGTCGTTTAATCGATTTACTGAATTACATAGTGGTGTTCCAATAGGATTTTCATCTTTTGCAAAATTGAGACCGAAGAATTGTAAATTGTTAACTAGCTCTGGAACACATAATGTGTGCGTATGTACTATTCACGAAAATGTTAATTTGATAATCCATAGTTTAAAGAAATATAATTTACTGCATGATTTATTTTTTTTACTGATAGTTTATTATGTGAAACAAAAACAGTGGATTGCACCTTACGTGGTTGTGAAAAATGTTCAGATTCTACTTCCGATGAACGAAGCTTGTTATCAGAAATCGAAGAGAATGGCATTGACGAATTACAATTTGAACAGTGGGTCACAACCGACAGGTGTGATATTGAAACTTTTTCAAAGCAGCCTGATGAATTTGTATCATATTTTACTCGTAAATTAAAGAAACTAATACCTCATGATTTCATCAAAAAAGAGAAAGCTACATTTTAAAAATAACACAAAAAACAATTTGATAGAAGGTGAATTTGTGGTAATTTGTGATTTTTCGGACTACACATTTATTCTTCAAGATGAAGTTCAAAGCCATCATTGACATGCTCATTAAGCTACTTTGCATCCGTTTGTAATATATTATCTACAAGATGGCAAAGTCAATCATTTAAGTTTTGTTGTAATTTCAGAAGATTTGCGCCACGATTCTGTATCTGTCAACTTATTCATATCTAAAATGATAGATTTTTTGCGATTGGATCACAAATTAACTGTCAACAAGATATATGTTATGTCTGACGGAGCTGCATCACAGTATAAAAATAGGAAGAACTTTTCAACTATTTGGCAATTTAAAATCAAATATGATATAGAAGTTAAATGGCATTTTTTTTGCAACATCACATGGAAAAGGGCCATGCGATGCCCTAGGAGGGACACTGAAACGTATGGCTACCAGAGCCATACCATCCGATAAAAAATGCTAAGGAACTATATGATTGGGCTCAAAATCGGAAAGAAGAGCAGCTTACTCAAATCTTCTTTTGTTATTCAACTACTGAGGAATATGATATCATTGCACAAGAACTTAACCAACTATTTTCAAGTGCAAAAACAGTTTAAGGCACTCAAAAATATCACTCGTTTGTCCCTATCTCTGAAACACAAATTGAAGTTAGACAATTTTCGAGCTGTGACGATAACAAGAAAGTAGTTGATATAATTAAGAAATAAAATTGCAGTATATAGATTTAAAAAAAAAAAAAACAAAAAACAAACAAAAAAAAACAAAAAAAAAAATTTCTTCTCCATGGTTGTACGATCTTGCCGCGATAAGAGGGCTTTACCCATTAGCCGGGCTTAGCCCTGGGGACCAAAGGTACACCGTTGTGATAGAATCACATTTTTAATGCCACGTTTAGATTTACCGTGTATATCTCGGAAGTGATGCATCTCAGCTAAATTTTACTTGAGTATTTTTCGATAGAAATTTTTCATATTTAAAAATATATAGTTATTTTTCTGTACTCAAAAAAAACGCACCAAAAATATCGTGTTACATAAATTCGTTTTATATATTTTTTTAAATAATTTATTTTTTATCCAAAAATTTTCCGTTTTGAGGCATTGTGCAAGAAATTACAAACAATATGCTGCAAAACATATCCAAAAATTAAAAACATCAATTTTGCGGTTTTTAAGAACAATGAACTTCAAATTTTCATTTGAAAATTTCGTTTATATTTTTTTTTACCGTGCATACTTTTTTAAATACTTTTGTATATAGGTTTTGATCAAACAATAAACAATTCAGCTACGATTCACTCAATCAAACTAAAATATTTCTGGAATGGAGAAACACGATATATGTTTGAAAAGGGCCTATTTTACTTTTTTTATTTGAAAATTTTATATAAATAAGAGTATATCTCGAAATTGATGCAACCTAGAAAAAATTTACTTAAGTACTTTTTGCTTGCAATTTTTCTGTACTTTCAAATAATCACATACAAAATTATTTTTTCCTCTATTTCGATTTTTTTTTCAAAATCTGTAATTTTTTAAAAAATCATAACTTTTTTGTCCATAATTCTTCCATTTTGAAACATTGTGCAATAAATCACATAAGTTGTCTCCTAAAACATATACAAAAAAAAAAATCGAAACTGCGTTTCTGGAGAAAAACGATTTTAAAATTTTGTTTTTTAAATAAAAAATAATCTGTAACTTTTTTTACCGTGCATATTTTTCTCCATATAGTCCTAAGCAATACCTACAACTTTGTAGAAGATCTCAAATCGACCGGACAAACCGTTTTCGAGTTACGTAAAGAATCTGTATGCAAATTTTCAGGCGAATCAAAAAATACAAAAATTAAATTAAAAAAAAATCGTCATGTTCGGTGGAATTGCTCAGATGCACTAAACGTGCGGCGCAAAAACATTTCTCAGCACTGCCGATAAACACGTGTTACGCATCGACGTCCGAGTGAATACTGAATGTTAGTACAGACTTATCATTCTATAATGAAAACTTTGGAAACATTCCGAAACATAGTTATATCAGAATTTGTAAATCGATACGACGGGTAAGATGTTGGAGAGGTTGATCCCAAACATGCTAATACCTTACACGGAAGGTGCGAACGGCCTGTCCAAGAACCAGTTTGGATTCAAGAAAGGTAAATCGTCTCTGAATGCTATCCAGTCGGTCGTTCAGACAGCTGAGGTGGCAAACGAGCATAAAAGGAGTGGCACCCGTTTACTGTGCGGTTGTCACTCTGGATGTGAAGAATGCGCTCAACAGCGTTAGCTGGGAAGCAACAGCCCACGCACTTCACCGCCTCAAGGTACCGGTGCAGTTGTGTGAGTTTCTAGAAAGCAATTTTGATGGTAGAATTCTACTGTGTGACACAAATAAGAGACAGAAAAGCGTTCGAAATACCGCGGGAGTACCTCAAGCTTCAATCCTGGGCCCAATGTTATGGCATGCGATGTACGAAGACGTACTGAGGCTGCCCCTTCCAACGGGTGTATATATTGTTGGTTTCGCCGACGACATCACCCTAGTGGTCTATGGTGAATAAATGGAGGAAGTAGAGTTGACTGCAGCGTCATAGCTGAGGAATAGATGAACTCTAGGAAACTAGGACTGGCCTATCACAAGACTAAGGTCAACAATCACAAGTCCGAGCAACGAGTGCTGATCTTGGTAGGCGATTGAATCATAAAGTTCGAGCGATCGCCTAGGCATCTTTGGGTAATGATCGATGACAAGGTAAGCTTCGCTAGCCTCGTTGAGCATGCTTGTAAGAGGGCAGTACGGCTATAGCGGCACTATCGAGGATGATGTCTAATAGCTCTGCTGTAATTGCCAGCAAACGCTAGCTCCTGGCAGGCGTGGCGCTATCCATACTGAGGAATGAAGGACCAATCTTGTCAAAAGCGCTTAGAACAAGCAGAAACCTGAAACGGTTGCAAAGCACGTATATCGCACGGATTACCGAACGGTTTCTAAAGAGGCTGTGTCAGTGAATCAATTGTCACCCAACACGCGGCAACAAAGACATTGTCATCTCCTATTCTTGTTGCAACAATTTATTCCGCAACATCAGTTTATCATCACTTGAACAGAATATGACAAAGATCGATCACCACGTACGCAGCGATTTTCTGGGCTTCGCATTGCAATTTTCGAGAACATTCTCCGTGTTGGTAAACATTGATACATTATCAAACAGCATCCACGAAACAAATTTGGTTTTGTGTTTAAAATAACTGATTATTCGCGAGTTGAAAAGGTTGCAACAATGTTGCGTTCTGTGATTGTCATGACAATTTTGCTTTGGATTGTGTCCTTATCCGCAACAGTTGCGACAAACGGTTGTGAGCGAGCTTGCTTTGTTGTTTGTTTTTCGTCTATTTTGATGACAATTTGATTCACTGGGCTGTGTGCATCATAGACGAGATGACGCCCATTGGGCTCATCATTAAGCATCTTTCTTGATTCCTCCAATGCTTAAACCAAAGAGGTACCAAAGAAATCCACATTGCGCGTAAAGAGGTAACGCTCAGTGGTCGGCAGCAGGAATGGGTTAACTCTACTAAAGGTAGATGGACTCATCGGATACCAAATGTGTCAGATTGGTATAAAAGAAACCATGGGGAAGTGAACATCCACCGGACGCAGGACATGGTTGCTATCTGAGTGCTGCGAATTGAATCCCTTTTTATTTTCAAGCAAATCTTGAAACATGCTTCATGTGAAGAATTGAGTTTGTCGTATTAGTCCCTCAAACGTCACTTTGAGTTCTCTGTTTATCAAATTTCGCTCTCTGATCTCTCTCTCTGGAGAGCTTGAATGCGTCCTAGCTCGAATGACTTTCTCATTGTGAAATCGGCTAATAGTGGGTCTGCTAGAAGTCCGTGGATCTATTCCATTTTTATGTGATGGTGCCTTTGGATTACAACGTTCAAAAGTTGCCGGAGGAGCAATTGAAAGGATCATGTCGATGGTTTTATTATTCCGGCCGTAGCATACCCCCTTAATCAATAAGGTGGGCTAATAAGATTTATAAACTCGATTCCTAGCATCAAACCGAATAACATCGAAAACGACGATTCTGATTAATCAATTTCAGAAACACCGATGGCGTCAGCATCTCGAACGCTTTGATTTTAAAGATTATTTGGGTGGCTAAAAGGGGTCATGCACAAATTACGTCACGCTCCAAGGGGGGGAGGGGGTCAAGCCAAGCGTGACAAGCCTTACAAAAATTTCGGAGGATCATACAAAAAACGTGACAAAGGGGGGGGGGGAGGGTCAAGAAAGTTGAAATTTAGCGTGACATAATTTGTGTACCATCCCAAAGCCAAAAGGAGAAGAAATACTCAACCGACAAAATGTTGCGCATGTAGTGTCAAGTATTTATCCTTGTGTGAATATTAGGTACACTGTTGTTAAAATAAGTCTTAAATATTATTTAGACTATTAAACAATTTGTTGCAGTATAAAGAAAATAACAAAAATAAATATATTTTTTATCTCTGAGATTACAATACTTTCTCAAGAGATCACATTACTCTCTCACAAGTAACATAACCACAATCTGGAATGTTTGGCTCCGATAATCAGGCTCCCGCTTGACAAGCAAATTGAGTCAGACCGCAGCACCCAGATTGCTATAGGTAATACCTGCATAGGTTCGGGCACTCAGGATCTCATGTGTAGCCCCATTTTGCTGGTGTGGTGGAAACAGCGGAGCATGTCGTGTTCGATTGCCCACGTTTCATTGTTGTGAGAAATCACATGCTCGCTACATGCGGAAGGGACACGTCCCCTGTTAATATAATCCAGAGAATGTGTGCGGATGCCGCCTTTGGCGCGCCGACCAAAAATTGACTGCAGAGGCTGGTTTCCTATAACATAGTTAAAGTCTGCTAGGAGCAGCAGTTTGCCATAGTTCTTCAACTGCCAATTGTTGACACCAACGAAATCGTCTTATTGGCAATATCAGAGACGTTTTCGCACCAACTCCACAAACATGTCATTGTTGCAAAGCCAAAACAATCATTTTCGCAACTTGCCCAACTTTTTGTACCTTCGGCCAAGCATCACTTGCAATAAGGCTTGCAAAACAGAAATGATGCATAAAAACGGATCGCAAGCATCAGCCCACGTCCAACCAAGTAGCGGCGCAACAGCTTTTCCCATGCAATGCCAAAATCAAATCAAACATAATCCGTCCGTCCATCCGAGAAGTAGATCAGCAAAACGTCCACGACCAAATGGTTGCAGAGGAGAGGCAGAGGAGTAGTCCAAAATTGCATCTCCACTGTATTTAGGTAGCCAATTGGCCACAGAGCTGAGAGCAAACAAACGACCTGCGGACGGCGGGAAAACTGCGGCCGCAGATAAACTGCATTGCTGCAACCGACCGAAATCGCAAAGGCAATCGTGTGTAATTCCCGTCCATCGTCGCCGTCGCACAGAGGTCCAATTTTTTTCAAATTGCTGCCAAAACCCTAATTTCCAAACATGGTTTTCAATTGAAAGACAAAATGTGTTATTCGGTTACAATATCAATTAGTTAAAAATACATACCGTCAAACGGCAGTCGAGGGTTTGAATCCCACCTGAGCACGTGATTTTTTTTATAATTACTTTCAGAATTTATCCATCTTTATCACGCGTAAAGTTCCACAACACATTAGTTGACTAAAACCGTCAAATATCAGACAATGAAAATCTAGACCACTGTGCGTCATCGTTGGTCGAAAGGGAGCTATGGCCGCGTCGGGCCGGGCCAGGGCATCTTCATGCGGCGTGGTGACTAGAAATTGTCGATGAGAAGAGACCAAACGAACTGCTACTTATTTACCTCGCCACCATCGTAAGACAATGGGAAATGTGTCGAGTTGGGTCTTCTGTTTGACTGCGCGTACCACCGGTATTAGATCTCGTAAAATTTGCTCACCAAAGGGTTTTAGGCGATGACGGGCAATAAATTGCAGACGATTGTGTCAATAAGGTTGGCTTGGGTGACTGCCATTAATTAGAATAATTTGTCATTGACAGCAGGATACTTTTATTAGCTGAAACGCAAATTCAGCTATCGTGAGTGCATGCACTTCAAGTAACTAAGAAATACTAGTGAAGACAGGACCATTTGCTTAGATCTTCATTATGCAATTCAAAATTCAAGTTCATTGTCCAAAATGGCAAAATTCATTATCACAGAACTGCATTCAATTTGCTGGTGTTTGCAAAAATGTAAATCAGCTTTGCTACTTCAACAATGGGTCAAAGAAATTGCAAAAGCTAGCTTCGCCAAAAATGGTACTGAGAGACTTGAATGCGCGACAGGGCCACGAAATACACACCCAATGTTTGATCCAAAAGACAAAACCAACCCCCAAATCCTCATGACTTCTATAAAACGTACCATTCAAACCAGCTTAAAACGGAAACCGGACGTGGTAATGGTCATTTGAACGCAAACAAAAGCCCAGGGTGTTGAAATTGGAAACAAAACTGTATTTTTAAGGGATCTACACTGTGCGAGGGGGTCATCTTCCTTAGCCAACGCACCAGTCGGCACCGCAGCGTCACTTGCGAAACTTTGCCATTTGCTGCGATTTAAATCCATTGTGCTCGACATGGTGATTATTTTATATTTAAATTCTTACGATTGGGAAAGCCAACCTCATCATGGTGCTGCGGTTTTGACCTTTCGGTAGCCGCGACGCGTATTGTCGTCAGCGAAGTGTGAAATTGCCCGCGCGTTTGTAGGATGACACTTCTCGAGATGATTTTTTCACTCACAATGTTCCACTGTAAAGATGTAATTTACGCAATAATACGGCTGACATATGTTGACACCGTAAATCGGGGTATCTTTGATAATGCGGGTAACTTTGATAGTGCGAGACCCACCACATACTAAACGGAATATCATAATTTCTGTTAATCAGTTAAGCAAAACGAATGCCAAACTAAAGAATATTAGTATGACACTTCATGTAACAGCTGTTTTCACTTGAATTGAGAACATTTGAGGCTTGATATAAGATTTTTAAAAATTGAAACGATTTTAGCATTTTCGGAACGCTTACCAACAATCTGTTCTACGACCACTATATGATGAAGTTTTGAATAGATGGTCACTTATCTTTGACAGCCTAGTTATCATAGAACTTGAATATGGTCTCAAATCTATTAGCGAATATCATTTTCACAAACTGGGACCATTTTTATAATCTAAGCCAGAAATTTCCATATACCGGGTACCCCCATTGGTTTGACCACATTTAATCTGAACACTTTTTAATATCTGTACCCCGCTAATTTGCACATCGTTCAGATTAAAAATGGTTCAAACGTCATTTAGCTCATGGAACGGAGTGAAGTGAGATGGAACGTTGTGGAACGGAACGCAGAATCCTAACAAAAAAGTGAAAGAGGTAACCAGAAACACGTTTCTAGGGTGACTAGATGTTCAAATTAAAAATGAACCCCGATGGTTTGCATGAGGTATCGTTCAAATTAGCGGGGGTGCACGGTAACGTCAAACGCCTAGAGGTATGCATCTCATTCAACAAAAGTCGTTAAGTCTCATCCTTAACCCGTTAACGCTTAAGCTGCATCCAACATCAAGACGAAGTCCACACGGTTTGAAAAACACTTCACAATATGCTACGATGCCCCTTTAAATCATATTTCAACTATCAGCATGGCACCGCTTGCAATTCCCAAAGTGCATCACGTGCACTCTGTCATCGCTGAAATTAGGATCCTGATCAACCACACTACACTAGCCACACACCTCACCGAAACGTCCATCATCCGACAAGCTGATTTCACATCGAAATGAAAACACTTATCAATGCGTGCAGCTACCACAGTTGCAGCATAAGATTGACAGATCACCTGTCAATCATGACTATCCTCCGACCGTTCGATGCTTCTTGCAACGCACTCCTTGTGGTTTGGCAGGGAGTTTCATTTGCGTGCCGGCTACATTAGGCTGCACCACAGGATTAGTCGTATCATCACTACACAGTAGAGTAAGGTGGGGCAAAAGTTCGACCGGTGGGGCAAAAGTTCGAATCTAGTGTGGGGCAAAAGTTCGTTGGCTAAAACACAAAATATCAATACTTTTATGCCAGGCATACTTTCTACCAGCCGTAAACTTATGTTTGCCGAAAAATACACACTAAATTTTTATCAAAAAATGCCCAAAACAGAGTTAATTGTAATACACCCAAAAAACAGCAGTTTTTCGCAAAACTAAGGGAAATGTAAAATTTTTGTGACATTTTTCGCACGATCAGGCAAATTTAACTAAATGTGAAGATAATATGTAGATTTCAGGAAATTTGAAAAATTTTCCGAAAGTTTATACATGGGTCGAACTTTTGCCCCGCAGATTCGAACTTTTGCCCCGCTATGGGCCAAAAATTGATTCCAACTATTTATGGAAAAACTAATCCACGTCAAAGCATCCTTATGATAGGCCTAGAAAGGCCCTTAAATAAAATATTGAAAAATATTTTATCTTCATTTGGTTCCATGCATCGAAAGTTTGACCAAATATTACAATATTTACGTCGAAAAACAACAAATAGCCATAACTTTTCCAAATCTCAATCGATTTTTATGATATTTGGAGTGAAAGTCTCTTACTTGAATAGCATTCGAACCACCATGACATTTCTAAGTTTTGATTTGATTTGAGCTAGAAATTTTAAAAAGAAACTCTTGCCCCACTCGAACTTTTGCCCCACTTTACTCTAAGTCAACCTTCCGTTTTGGATTCTGTTCCTCGACACCTCAAGCGTGGTCGGACCGGAGGAATCCTCATTTGCGTACAATATGTACCACAAGGTTGACTGAAAACAGGAAAACAACAGAAAAGCATCACCTACGAGATTCGATCAGGGTCATTTCAATGTCATCGCCACAACATCGTCGAAACCTACGGGACTTCCGTCGTCAAGTGGGGAATACGGGAAAAGTTTCTCCCCTACACGCAACAAATCAACAACGATTCCGTCCGTCAATCAACCAGTCCTGTAAAGGTCGTCGCATCAATCAATCTTCCGTTTCGGGTTTCCATCCCAGGCACATGGAATTCAACACCGCAAGCAACTCAGTGCGCATCGTACCTTCGTGCTGTGCGTACACGAATTCTCTCTGCTCTTGGAAGTTTTCTTAGAAACTACCTAAAGCAATAAAACAGTACTTTTCAGTGCTACAAAAACAGTATTTTTCAGTGCTAAAATTCAAAACAATACTTTTCAGTGCTACTAAAACAGTACTTTTCAGTACTATTTTTTTCTACTATTGATCCCTTTACGATCCTTGTTTGGACCCGTGCCTTCGATTTTTCGTTGGACCCGTTGGCGAAAGCTAGCGGTGGTAATCCTTCTTGGACACCGTCTTGGGAAAAAAACCTCTCGAATTCGGTGGCATCATTCATCAGAGACGATCTTTCCCCACTCGCGATGGAAATCTTTCGTGAGCTCAAAACGCTACAACCTTTGCATAAATTCCGTTACGTCTTGCCTGGGCGTGATGGCGTAATATTCGTGAAGTTTCATGAGAATTCCTACCCGGTTAAAGTTCGATCACGTGATGACCTGAGGAAACTTATTTTGAGTGCCCAAAATTGAAGCTGCTGATAACACTAACAGTTTCATATAAAAAATATTCTTACAATGAATTCGAACAACCTTGCAAAAAATCATCGCACTAATTCTTTGTATGCAATTTTTACACCTGGCACTCTCAATGGCCTCAATACGTTGCAAATTAATATTCGCGGAATCAACCGAATGGAAAAGCTGGATTCTCTTTGCCTTTTTCTGCAAAATCTTCCCGTTGTCATTGATATCCTTATAATTGGAGAGACCTGGATAAGAAGTGACAGAAGCAAGTACTATAACATTCCTGGATTTAAGAGTACTTTTTCTTCTCGAAGCAGCTCATCTGGAGGGCTTGCTATCTTCATCAGAGATGGAATCAGCTTCGAAGTGATATCCAACATGGAGGATAACGGATTGCATCATATTGAAATTGTTATTTTGGAGACTGGCATGAAGGTTCATGGAATCTACCGTCCTCCTGGATTTGAAACCGATAGATTTATCTCTATTCTTGAACGTGTGATATCGTTTGCAGACCTGGATACTCCTTGTTTGATCTTCGGAGGTATGAATCTTGCCATAAATAACACAGAATCACGTGGAGTTCAAAAATATTTGCAGCTATTGGCTTCTTACAACATGGTTGTAACTAATACTCACAGTACTCGCCCAATAAGTAACAACGTGCTTGATCATGTGGTTTGTCCTTCTGATGTATCTGGACGAATAACAAATTTCACTATGGATTGCGAACTTAGTGGTCATTGTTATATTTTGACTCATTTCGAAACTGCAACTATGAAAGTCAGTCAAAAACTTACCAAGTCTATCGTACACCACCAGCAAATAGACCTGCACTTCCGTATGTTTCTGGAAGCCACTGACTTCTCATGCTTGTAACCTAACGAACGACTGTTGGCAGTTACGGATCGTTTCATGCAGCTGAAGCAATCGTTTACTACGCAGATATCGGTAAATGTCGAAGTCAAGAGGAATGTATGCCCTTGGCTTAATCTAGACATTTGGAAGTTGGGTAAAATCTCCAACAACCTTTTTCAAAGGTGGAAGAGAAATCGCCAAGATGAGCACGTCAAAGATCTGTTAACTCATGCAAATAAAAAACTGGCAGATGCTAAACGTCGTGCCAAATCTGCATACTACCAACAACTTTTTTCGACCAACAATCCCAAGCAGTTATGGAACCGGATTAACAATATGCTAGGAAATCAACTTGATTCAACTAAGCAACTTCTTTTCATCTATTGGAGATAGTACTGCTAGCTGCCTTAATTCAGACGGTAATATTAACAAATTCAATACTATGGACACTTGCGGTCAATCTATATTCCTGCGACCTGCGTCACCAACCGAAGTATCCAACATCATACGAGTGTTAAACAGCTCTAAAGCAACTGGAGTTGATGGATTCCCAGTATCAGCGCTTAAGAAATACAGTGATGTCCTCTCCCCAATTATATGCACCAGCTTCAACGATAGCCTTACTTCTGGAATCTATCCCGACTGTTTGAGAAAGGCGCTCGTTTACCCTATTTTCAAAGGTGGTGACCCTAAAAATCCCAGCAACTATCGGCCTATATCTGTTCTTCCTTCTATCAACAAAGTATTCGAGAAGCTTCTGTCTGCGCGTCTCCAAAGCTTTTTGGATAGTACTGCTCAACTCAATCCCAAACAATTTGGATTCAGACATGGATCTTCAACAGAAGTAGCTGTTTTGGAGTTAGTCGACGATATTGCGAATTGTATGGATAAAAAATCGGCAGCTGGGGTAGTGTTCTTAGATCTCTCAAAGGCCTTTGATACGATTAATCATTCGATTCTTCTAAAAAAAACTAGACGCATATGGCATACGTGGCGTTGCTAATGATCTGTTGCGAAGTTATCTGCTGAATCGTCAACAAAAAGTAAGAGTCTCCGGGATTAGTAGTGAGTACCGTAGCAGTAACTGTGGAGTGCCTCAGGGCAGCAATCTTGGACCTCTGCTGTTTCTTATCTACATCAATGATATTGCAAAGCTCCAAATTAAAGGACACCCTAGACTGTTCGCCGATGATACTGCAATCATGTATAAGAGCAACTCCGTAACAGAACTATTTGCAGACATGTCAAACGATTTGCGTCTGGTAACGGCATATCTAAAGAACAATTTACTATCATTAAATCTGCAAACAAAATTAATGGTCTTTGGAGCTAGAGAGAACCACGCTGCACCTCATCCAACATTGACAGTAAATGGCGTAACGATTGAAGAAGTTTCGTATTATAAATACTTGGGCATCTACATTGACAACAAGCTACGATGGGATTGCCATATACGAAATACTGTTGATAACTGCGCATCGTTGTGTGGAATTCTAAGAAAGCTGTCGAAATATGTGCCACAACATGTCCTACTAAAAATATATTTCGCTTTTATCCATAGTCGGTATCAATATGGTATAACTACTTGGGGTACAACCTTCAACACATACCTTGAAGACATCCAAATTCAGCAAAACAGATGTGTTAAATCAATATTTAAATTGGATTACCTGCACCCAACAAATCAGCTTTATAGCACCACTGAACATAATATTCTGCCAATACAAGGACTGTACATCATGCGAACAGCCACGATAATGTTTAAAATCCTAAACAATCTCAATCTGCATCATAACTGGAACTTTAATGCTGCTGCACATCACCATCAGACTCGATATGCTCATTTGCTGCAGAGAACTAGCTTTAGAACGGAAGTTGGAAGAAGAAGATTTCAAAATTTAGGGCCGGCAACATACAATCGATTACCAGAAGAAATCAAGAGTGCTCGAACGATCCAACAATTCAGGCGTAACCTTATATTTTATATAAAATCTAATATTGATCAATTCATTGTTCGATAGTATTTATGTAGAACTTTCTCTAAACTGAATTCAATAATGTAACTCGACTAATTTCAATAGCTATTTCAATAAGCTCTAACGTCCCTTTTAAGGAACACTAGTTCGATAGGGATTGTAAGTATTATTCTTATTGCTTTGTAGCATGATCATAAATAAAGGTCACGTTTTCTTTCATTTATTAATTAAACATGGTATCAACAACAAACAAAAGGAAGGATGAATCTCTGAATTCACTACTTCCTTCCAAAAAAGTGGGTTTTAAAACTGTCACTACACGTGGCAAAAATGGAAGAAAGGACGTTTCCCCGGAATGCGAACTTTCTTTCAAGGGTGAAATGATTGTAATTGTATCGAAATGAGCAATCAGTTCGATGCTCTAGACCAGTGATTCCCAAAGTGGGCGAATTCGCCCCCCTGGGGGCGATTTTCAGGCTCAAGGGGGCGAAAAATTGAAAAACAGAATTTGGGGGGCGAAAAAGCTAACACGAGAGCATTTGAAAATAATTACTCATAATCTATTTAGGATACACATCTGAAGGTTTATCAATTCCAAACTTAACTAATTCCAGGAAAATTTTATCTTCGATCGATATATCTTCAATCAGGGTCATTTTAAAATTATGATAGCCTACACTTGATAATTGCCAAACACATGTAATGTATTCAGGTTTTTTTAATATCATGTGAGTTTTAAGATTGGTCGGTATTTGAGATTTTCACAAGGTCGGAAGATTAGTCACAGATAACATTTAAAACACAACATATTTAGGATGTACAAGACATGTATCTGAGAATTTTTTAAACTTTTATATGAGGATTTTGTTATGTGGGAACTTCGAGGTTAGAAAGCTAACATTTCTGTCATCGGCATCCAGCTTTCTTACAGAAAAATCTGTACCCATTTTGAACTTTCGGTTGCACTCTTTTTTTTTTCTTTTCTTATGGAACAAACCATTTTGGAGAAATTTTTTCTTGGTGTTAGAAAAAATACACTTTTTATATATTGCATTGAAATATGAGTTGAAAAACAATCTGGTTTTTTATATATTTGTTCAGTGTTTTTGGATTGAATCGTTCCCAGAAACGTCATACATTTATTATTCACAATTTCTGATAATTATTGCAGTAATTTTAGAAATAAGAGATATATTAGTATGAAATCACCGTTAACGAATCATCCCCCAACTACGTCACAAGTTCATTCAAATAGTTTAAACTGGGCCGAACTTGTATCGAAAACTGATTGAATTAAATTGCAATCTAGTAAATCATTCCTAATAATTTTGGAATATCGATATTTAAGTTATTGTATCATGATTCTGCGGGTATGCGAGTCCAAAACCTTTTTTGACATACAGCAATTAATTAAACAAAATATTGGTATCACATATCAGGGGGGCGATTTCAGATAAATGTTGACCTCAAGGGGGCGAAAGTTGAAAAAGTTTGGGAAGCACTGCTCTAGACAAATTATCCGAACACCAAATCGAAGCAGCCTCTAGCCCAGGCTCTTTGATTCAAGTGAGGAAGCAAAGAGTGCCGCCTATCGTGGTCAGTTGTTCCGAATTTGGGGGATTTAGGAAGGAGATCTTGAACTCCATTAGGGGAATCAAGGTTTCCTTCCAAATCGCAAAGAAAGGAGACTGTCGCGTTTTGCCGGAAACTCTTAAAGATCGCGAACTTCTTCTCAAACATCTTGAAGAGAAGAAGCACAAATTTTTTACTTATGACGACAAAACTGAACGTTTGTTCAAAGTCGTCTTGAAAGGTCTCTCAAGTGACTATAAATCACCTGAAGAGATCAAAAATGGAATAAATGATTTACTTGGATTTTCCCCAGTCCAAGTAATCATTATGAAAAAATCAGTGGGGGTTGTGTACAAGACACGACCGCATGACGTTAACTACGCCATGTAATTTGCTGCATTTGTATTATAGTCAAATGTCATAATTGCAACCTTTCTTTAGTTATAATCCAGAATGTAATGGTTTGTGAATTTAGAAAAGATATATGTTTGATGGTTTGTTTCTTTGTTTAATGCAATTTATCAATGCTTAATAACTCTTTTTGAAAAATTCGGTGGCCCTGAAAAGGGCCGTTTGTTTGATTAACACTGTAGCACCGAAAGAATTGGTCGATGAAAAAAGAAACAAGAATAATAACTCTTGTTTTCCACCCGAATGTTGCGCGTAAAGGTCATGTCGACACAAGAACCGCTGAGATTGGTTGGCTTAGAGGGATCCGAAGCTAGTTTGAGTTTCAGGTACTTCTCCATGAAATCCACAAACAATATTTCCCTGGTTGGTTAGATCGATGTTTAAATTTCCTGTCACGATCATTGGTCTGTTCTCCTTCTGATACTCGAATAAATTCCGCGTCATGTAGAACTTCTTTTGCTTCGTTGTGGCATTCGGCTCAATAAACATGCAAAACAGAATCGTTGCTGGCCCATTATTGTTATATCTACAGCGCAGATATCACCATAATGGTCTGAACGGCCCATTTTGGCGGCTTTGGTCGATTTTCTTCAGCCATCTCGAACAAATTAAGGAATATTACACAATCAACTCTTTAAAACACATTTGTTGGCTCTGAAAAGGGCCGATTGAATTGTTGAATTTGCGTAACACGGACACATTTTAACGGCGCACTGGTTCCAATCCTCCTCGCCCGATGAGACTTGCTCGCCGACCATGTTCACAGTCTGACGGCAAAAAGAAGAATGAGCGAAGAAGCAGGAATCGGTCTGCTTTTATAGTGCGAAGCGGAACGCAAAAGAAGCGTGGAAAACTGCTTGAACGTGATTGGTTGCGTAAGAAAGGGGTCGACATTTTCCAAATTTTCAATAGTTTATTGTCGATATTCAATAGTTTTCTCCATTCGAGGAAATTGCTGTATACATTTCCGATCGATTGGTGGGAAAAATTTTAAAATCTATCGATAAATGACTTAATAACTCAGTTCAAAATTTTTCATAATTTCGTGACGGTCGCAAAATTTTTGATTTTCAATTGACACCCAGTATATTGCCGTAAGACGTAGTTAACATCAAAATAATTGTTCTTCGTGGGTTGAAAAATAAAATTCAAACATTCCCGAAAATGGCCTAGTTTTTATTGTCCTGACTTTTCAACACACAAAGGCTTCCAAAAGATGTTTTTAATTCAAGAAAATAATTAATCTTTTCATGTTGCTCCATTAACTTGATCGTTTATGACCCTCGAATAATCTTCAAGCTCGGACCAACAAACAATTTATTTAACTAAACTGCTTATCTGTTTTTCTAGAGCACCATCGCCCACAATCTCTGCCAGCATTGAACATCATCTTTGAAACAATTAACAATCTGCATTAATTAAGATACAAACAAGCGGCAGCACTTAATACTCCTCACGCACTCATCATCATGCTGCCTCTTGGCGTGATGTATTGAATCTGACCGCAATTGAAGGTATTCGGTGTTGGCACTGTGTAAATGACATGGCCGGTTCCCATTTTTCACCTTTCAGTAGCGGTGCAATAAATTTTCCAACTGGCAGAATTTATTCACATTGTTTTTTATTTATGATTGGTACAAGGTTCACCCCCTGTCAGGTCACATCACTTCTCTCTAGGCTTACTGTCAAGATGCTCCAAGAGTTAAGAGGCTTTCGTATTATTCTTAAAAATTCATGACCATACACCCGAACTGCGACATTTTACTCTATCAATCACTTGGAGTACAAATAGCTCAACACGCGACGTGAGATACGGCACTTCTCACAGCTAGATGAACCTCACCGCTTAAGTTCACCAAAGTGATGGACATGGGGCGATTGGCTTATCGCGATCACGATTATTGCCATTAATATTGTCTTGCTTCTGAGCACCTGAAGGTGGCCCGGGCAACAAGTCGTCGAAAAAGGGTAAAGTTCGGTCCGACTTGGCTCGGTCACACAATCGACGTTGTTGGTAACTTTTCTCACCCTTCAGACCTGCTGCGGATGAAAAGCGCCGAAAATTAATATTTTCTGCACTGGTGCGACTTCATATCTCACCATTTGCGGCGGATATGCCCATTGTTGCAGACTCCATTTGTTCAGCAAAGCATAAGTTTTGCGTGTTGGGAAAATTTACGGCGACTAATTGATATAATGCTTAAGACGGTAAATGAGTGGAAGATTTTTTATTCGTAGGTGCTAAGAACCGAGTACAGTTACAAATTATTAGTTGGATTTTGCAACTGGTCTGAAATTAGCAGTGACCTTCACCAGAACATAATGATTTGAATGTAGATAGGAATTACGTCTTTCTTCTCTATACAGGAGTGAAATTGGAATTCCAAAATCAAGGGCGTTTTTTTTTTCTGTTCGGAACATAAACCACTGCGACCAATATTTGATCTATTGTAGTATATCCCGTGTCCTTTGTGTAGTGCATGTCGTTTTACTTTGTCACTATCGAGAAGTGATAAAGCATTCGGTTTTCTTACAGTTGTAATTCCTAACTTGATCACAGGAAAGGATTCTAACAGAAAGGTTCCTACCCTTCGAAGAGTGTGGTGCATGCACTCTCCACAGGCGCGCCCCTTTATCAGGCAAAATCGGATCCCTCGATAAAGCCAAGAAATTACACCGATATTGTCCATGCATCAGAATCCTAGTCCTTACTTCTTCAAACTAGAGAACAAAATAAATAAAAGATTAGAAAACAAATTGTTATTCGACTCATTTTTTTTCCTTGTCTCAAGATCATTCTCGGCAACTGGGAAAACCGAGACTTGTCACTTTCAACAAGGTTTAAAATGTAACAAGGACTAAAAGTGTTCCTTTGATTACTATAACATCCTGTTCTCTTCGTTTGAAGCAGTCAGGACTAGGGTTCACTGGTAGATCTTTACCCCATAACGCACCACGAAAAGGTGATCTACCCGCGTTATGGGTTATCAAGGGCGTTACGTTGGCATGAAATGGCTTAACTAAATTTCATGATTGGCACCTCAATCGAAAGACAAGACATCAAAGGTTCCTGTTCAGAAGCGAAACCTTCTAACCAGCGAACTCGAGGCGATACGACGGATGAATTTCGGTTGGCGAGACCCAAAGTGGACAATTCGCGACTTCTTGGGTAAGACCGACAGTAATTGGGTATTTCTCGATCGTCTCGAAAGGAAAACGCGATTCCGTCTGCTTTTAACGAGAGGTATAATTCAACTGGCTTAAGGAATACAATTCAGTGAGAGTCCAAATGAACCTTTTGGTGTATGTGAGATATGTATTATGAGAGAGAACGCTAATTTTATTTTCTTTACGAATTCGACTGCTAAATACTGACAGGGTTCATCGGGAAACTGGTATACAGCAATAATTCAAAATTTGTAAATCATCTTCTTAATCTTACATACTATTTTGCTCTGAACATCCCGGGCCCCGTTGAAACAGTCCGTTTCAACGATCAAGCGGCATCCTGGTTGATAGGATTTTGATCGCCCTCCGTAGTATCAATAGGCAACACTCGGACTTCGGTGACTGCTCGCTTGTAGACCCCGCGATTGGTGCGTACCAGCACAACACGCACTAAACCGTCGGGACCTGTGTATGTTTCGTCAACCCGTCCAAGGTTCCACAGGAACGGTGGGAGATCCTCCTGCTTCAGAAGGACTAACGCTCCCTTTTTGATGTTCGGTGAGGAAGTTCTCCATTTTGATCGTTGGTGCAGCTGAGTAATGTAATCCCTGGACCATCGTTTCCAGAAATTCTGGACAGAGCGGCGTAGCTCCTGCAATCGAGAGAGTCGAGGCACCTGGTCGTTCGTCATATCCGGTTCCGGGATGGAAAACATCGGTTCCCCGACCAAAAAATGGCCAGGCGTAAGCACAGCAAGGTCGTCAGGGTGATCGGTGAGAGGAGTGAGAGGCCGTGAGTTTAGTATGCTTTCGATGTGGGTTGCTGCCGTAGTAAACTCGTCCAAAGTGTAGGAATTTGTAGCAAAAATTCGGCGAAAATGGTACTTGAACGACTTCACTCCGGCCTCCCACAGACCCCCGAAATGTGGAGAGCGAGCAGGTATGAAATGGAAGGTTATTCCGGAGTCGAGACAGTAGTCCTTCCACTCGTCCGCCTTGAACTGCTCGATATATTGGCGACGCAACGATTTAAACTCGCGGTCAGCCCCGACGAACGCTGTTGCGTTATCGCAATGTAGCTCGATTAACCGACCGCGTCGAGCTACAAACCGTTTAATTGCATTAATGCACGCGGCGGAAGTGAGACTCGGAACGATTTCGAAATGTACCGCTTTTACCACCAGGCAAACGAAAATCGCGACGTACATTTTCACGTTAGCCCCCCTCCCATACAAAGGACGAATGTTGAATGGCCCGCAGTAGTCTAAACCAGCTTTGGAAAACACCCTGGACGGGACCACTCTGACTGCTGGCAGTGGAGCCATTTGTTGGTGGTAATCCGTTGGTCGACAGCGGAAACATGTTATACACTTTCGGACCACTTTCCGAACTAATTCCCGTCCACGTATCGGCCAAAACCTTTGACGCATGGTTGCTAATAACAAGGAAGGTCCTGCATGAGCCGTCCTTATGTGTAGGGAACGGGCAATCAAAAGGCTGATTTGATGATTGGCTGGTAAAATCAAAGGAAATTTTGAATCGTGTGGGCCAGCTGCGTTTTTCAATCGACCATCCAAGCGCAACATGTCTGATTGATCAAGACAAACGTTAAGGTTTTTTAAAGGAGATTTGCTCTCGAAATCAGCAGGACCTGATGGACCAACGTTATGGCGTTTGAGGATTTTAATTTCTTTAGTAAAGCAATTTACCTGAGCGAGGCGAACCAAGGATTTCAATGCTGTATCGACTTCTAGTGGAGTTATATTCCCGTACACTCTTTCCGCTTTTAATCGCCGACAGTTGCGACCGAAACGTATGCACATGGCGACTACTTTCAGTAACTTCCCCAGCTCGGAATATCTATCGAAAATAGAATTGTCATCTTGCACGCTAGCTAATACTACGATTGCGCGTTTCTCCTGCTCAGTTTCTTGGTTGATGACCCAACTTGATGGACATTTCGGCCAAGTTGCAGTCGTATCTGTCAGGAATGGCGGCCCATGCCACCATAGTGAATCATCGATGATTTGGCTTGGATTTAATCCTCGGGATATACGGTCCGCCGGATTGAGCTCAGATGGGACATAATTCCATGGCAACCCTCGAGTTAGACGTTGCACCTCCGCAATGCGATTCGAGACGAACACCTTCCAGTCATTTGGTGGCGACAGGATCCAATGTAAAACCACAGTGCTGTCTGACCAAAATACCGCAGTTCCAATAAAATCTGTAGTTGTGCGCAGATTATGTATCAGCTGACTGCCAAGGAGAGCAGCGCAAAGTTCCAACCTTGGTATGGACAAGCCCCGTAGGGGAGCAACCCGTGATTTTGCAATTAGCAACTTGCTCTCAATCTCTCCAGCTGCATTTGGGCCTACCACATAGACGCAGCTTCCGTAACCTTTTGATGACGCGTCACAAAAACAATGCAGCTGGTAATTATGACCACAGTTGGCAACTACGTGACGTGGGACGGTGATTTCCTTCAGGTTAGCCAAATCTTCGCGGAATGCTTGCCACCATTGACTTTCTTCATCTGATAACTGTTCATCCCAAGTGAGCCGCTTTGCCCACAATCCTTGGACAAATATCCTTGCATTGATTACTACCGGCCCAAGGAGGCCTAACGGGTCAAAGAGTCTTGACATTTCCGACACTACCGCTCGTTTTGTTACAATCTGCAGATCCCCCAACTCGGGTACCTGGAAACTTAGCCGATCGGTGCTTGGGTTCCACAGTAATCCAAGGGCTTTCGTGATTACACTACGTCCTATTTCCGTGGGACCTGTAGATCCGAGGAGTTCTCTGGGTATGTGACGTAGCACTGTCGGGTCGTTGGCACACCACTTACGAAGGGTGAATCCTCCCCGAGCAAGTAGTTCTTGTAACTGTCGGCAAGTCTCCACAACTTCCTCCAAATCATCTCCTCCAGCAAGGGTGTCATCCACGTAGAAACGTTTCGTTATTACTGGAGCGGCTAGTGGATAACTTTCTCCCTCATCCTCGGCGAGCTTGTTCAGTACGCGAGCAGCTTGATACGGGGAACAGGCTAGTCCGTATGTCACGGTTTTCAAGTGATAGTGGTTCAAAGGTAAAGACGGATCCGAACGCCAAACGATCGACAGAAATTTTCGGTCATCTGGGTGGACCCAGACTTGCCGAAACATTTTCTCGGCATCGGCAGAAAACACGTACCTGGGAAGTCGGAAATTCACCACCATAATCAACAGAGCTGGTTGAACCGTGGGGCCTGTGAAAAGGACATCATTTAGCGACAATTGGCCATGGGATTTGCTGCTAGCGTCGAAGACGATTCTGGTTTTTGTCGTTGTACTTTCTGGTCGCCGAACAGCATGATGCGGGAGAAAAAACTGCGGGCCATCGACAGATGGACACACTTCCATATGCCCCAGCCTTAAATACTCTTCCATGAACTGCGTGTACTCCGTACGTAGCTCGTCATCTTTAGCAAAACGCCGCTCCATCATCGAAAATCTGTTCACAGCCGACTTGTAGGAATCACCAAGGAATGGAATTTGAGATTCTCTAAACGGAAGCCGTACCATATAGCGTCCAGTATCATCACGAGATACGGTTCGGATGAAATGATCTTCCACTTGTTGCTCTTCCTGTGTTAGTGCACGTCCTACATCGAAGTCGTCGACCTCCCACATTCGTTCCAGCTGAGCGTTTAGATCTTGGTCTGTAGCAACGTGACACACTATTGTCTCTGGCGACTTGGAAGGGGCGTTTCCAGAGACCACGTATCCCAAAACGGTTTTCTGTAATGTTGGAAATCCGTCAGCAAGCGTTAGTTTCTGAGCTTCGAGAAGAGTGAAAAACAATTCCGCTCCTATAATGAGGTCCACTCCATGAGAAATATTGAACCTCGGATCTGCTAACGGTAAGTTTCGTGGAATGGTCCACCGAGAGATGTCTATACTGCGGCTGGGAAGACTAACGGTTAGTTTTGGTAGAACCAAACAGGCTATTTGTTGCTCAAAACCACCGAATCGCGACGATAGTGCGATGTCCACCTTGTAGTGAACATTCACGGTTGCTTGTCCGATACCGCTTACAGGAAGGTTGATTCGGGTACGTTTTAGGTCTAATTTCTGGCATAGCGATTCAGATACGAAATTCGATTGTGAACCACTGTCCAATAGAGCGCGTGCGAAGTGGTACACATTATTCACATCTCGAACTCGCACAACCGCTGTTGATAGGAACACAATGCTGTCGAACGTATTGTTTGCTTCTGTTAACGACGTGGCTTGTTGCTGAGGCTGGGGAGGGCATGGAAGGTGCACTAATTCGGTTTGACCGTTCGATACAACCGGCGACGGAGAGGGGGGTTGACCGATCGCGACGAGAGGCGACGAAGCGTTTTGTGAGATTGGTACGATAGCCTGGGGTAAAGTACGCGTGAGCACCACCGGTTGTGCGTTTGCGACCGAATACGAACTCTCAGCTTGAGATGTAGTTGTTGCTGTTGTACAGATAGCTGTGCAAGCTTGAGAAGTATTCGTTGATTGTTCTTCGCTCGGTGTAGCGATGACTGCCGAATTTGACGCTGGCGTTGGTAGATGTAACATACTATGATGTTTCTTCCCACACATTCTACACAAACTACTCCGGCAATCCCTAGCCATATGACCACCTCTTAAACAATTAATACACAAGCGATGTTTTTTCGCGAAGTCCAGTCTTTGGCTTGGGCTCAACTTGATGAACGCGTCACACTGAACCAAAGGATGAGCTTGCTTGCAGCTCTGACATTTCATCACATTGTCGGAGACCACATGAGAGGAGGTTGGTTTGGGTTTTACCGATTTCACTTGTATAGCCGAAGAAGCGTTACACGACGAAGTGCACTTTTGTAGAGTACGTGATCTCTTGCGAATGAACTCAAGCAAACGTTCGTACTGCGGAGTTTCTTCATCTTTACACTGAGTTTCCCACTCGATAAGCGATTTCTCGTCGAGTAGGCTGCTGAGACGCTCCACTAAGAACGAATTCCAGTGGGCGTCCACATTTTCAAGTTTATCGAGAATTCCAACATGGCGGTTAAACTCGTCTGCCAATTCGGATAGAGCAGATGAACTTGCTTTTCGCACACAAGGCACACGGAATAGAGCTGACATATGCTGTTTCACTAGGTAGTTAGTATTCTCGTACCGGTCACAAATGGTCTTCCATGCGATTGCATAATTGTCCGCGGTGATCGCAATGGAAGAAATCAACCGAGACGCATCACCCTTTAAACTACTGCGCAAATAATGCAGTTTTTGCACAGCCGACAGTTGCAGATTTGAGTGTATTACGGATTTGAACAAGTCACGAAACTCAATCCACTGTTCCGGTTGGCCATCGAATTCCGGCATCTTTAACTCCGGCAGTTTAACCGACATAATCTGATGCACGGGGAGAGCACTTTGTTGGGGTACTTGGGGTTCTGGATTAACCGGCGCACGATCACGAGGAAGTTTCGTCATCAACGAAGCCTTCAACATGAAGTACAAATCGTGAAACTCCTGACGCGATTCCGCGAAATCTTCTTGTTCGTCTTCAATAACTTCAATTTCGTCTTGCACACTTTCAAAACTTTTCCACAGTTCATCCAGACGAGCGATTCTCAACGAAACTTGATTCACTTGTGTTTGTGGGTCGTACTCTTCATCAAACTGTTGTATCAGTCTAGCCGATCCGAGGATATTATTTCTTCGTCGCAAAAGCGATTTGTGATGAAGAGTATTTTTTCGCAATGAGGACTTCTCCATTTTGTGCGCACACACTCACCAGAAGGCACAGACCTACAAAGCGGTTTCCTCACGACACTCTACTAGATGGTACGCCCTCGTCGTTTGAGGTTAACTATATCCACCGCCTGATCGACGGGTACTCGAGATCTAATCGCTTCCGAAATACTCGTTTTGGTGAAATCGACACCAGTGCCTACCAAACTTATGTAGAAAGAGTGTTTAGCTGAATTTCAGCAGCGACAAAAGACAATCACTATGTTTCAAGCACGAGGCACTACACGTGGTGGTTCACCAAAGCACGTTTGTGGGATTTCCTCCCGGGTTTCGGCACCATAAATTTGTTCAGAAGCGAAACCTTCTAACCAGCGAACTCGAGGCGATACGACGGATGAATTTCGGTTGGCGAGACCCAAAGTGGACAATTCGCGACTTCTTGGGTAAGACCGACAGTAATTGGGTATTTCTCGATCGTCTCGAAAGGAAAACGCGATTCCGTCTGCTTTTAACGAGAGGTATAATTCAACTGGCTTAAGGAATACAATTCAGTGAGAGTCCAAATGAACCTTTTGGTGTATGTGAGATATGTATTATGAGAGAGAACGCTAATTTTATTTTCTTTACGAATTCGACTGCTAAATACTGACAGGGTTCATCGGGAAACTGGTATACAGCAATAATTCAAAATTTGTAAATCATCTTCTTAATCTTACATACTATTTTGCTCTGAACAGTTCCTTTCGTTTACTTACTGAATCTCACATACCTGTCCAAATAGTTTAATAACTGTTTTAAAAGAGAAGGTTGATGTTGATTTCAAGCATATCTATAAATAGGGGTGCTAGAGAAAAAGTAAGAGGTTGTTTTCCAGATACGACCGCCAAGTTGACGTTGGATAACGTTTGCTTCTTTTATTTCTTGGTTTGAGACCGTCACGAACTTAAGAAAGATTTGTACTGTTAAAAACCTAATCAATTTTCACACTATTTGTTGTATGTTAATTATGACTTATTATTTATGGACATTGTGTGTTATTATTTGCTTGGTTCAGTTAACACTTCAACACCGATAGAATTGGTCGATGGAAGAAGAAGCATGAGCGGAAACTTTTGCTCTCCAAACAAATACGAACAGTTGAACGTTAGGTCCACAAATGATTCACTAAGATTGATTGCTTTAGTGGGTTCCAGTTTTAGGTTGAGGTACTTCTCCATGAAGTCCGTGAACTCTTTGTTATTTTGTTTGCTCATATCGATGTTGAAGTTGCCTGTCACGATGATTGGCATGGTCTCCTTTTGATACTTGAAGTTCCACGCCATAAAGGACTTCTTCTGCTTCGTCGTGGTATCCGGGAAAATGTGCCTCTCCTCTACATCTACCAGTAGTGCCCGACAATTCATTATAGTGATCTCGGCAGCGCATATATCACCATAATCATCTGACAAGCCCAGCTATATATCATAACAGGTGCAAATATTGATGCAACCTGCAGGGAATCAACGGTGTTTGTGGTAACTATTCTTGAATTGTGTTAAAGAATGTTTCTTTCTATGAAAATAATGTAAAATTTAAAAATCATGTACGGTGCAGTATTGACAAACATCCTTAAACTTCTAGTTCTAAACAAGGATTTGATCCAGAGCGTTGATGATTAATCATAAATTTAATCATGATTAATGATTATGATTAATCAAAAATGTTAATCATTTATCAAAAAGTAAGAGGTTGTTTCCGAGATACAACCGCCAAGTTGACGTTGGATAACATTAGCTTCTTCTATTGCCTGGCTTGAGACCGTCACGAACTTATGGAAAATTTCTACTGATAAAAATTCAATCAATTTTCATACTATTTTTTACACGTCAATTATTGGTTCGGTTAACACTTTCAACACCGATAGAATCGGTTAATGGAAGAAGAAGCATGAGCGGTAACTCTTGTTTCCCAAACGAATATTCCGGTTGAACGTTAGGTCCACGCGTGGTCCACTAAGAATGGTTGCTTTAGTGGGTTCCGAAGCCAGTTTGAGGTTGAGGTACTTCTCCATGAACTCCGCAAGCTCCATGTTCTCCTCTTTGCTCAAATCGATGTTAAAGTTGCCAGTCACGATGATTGGCATGACCTCCTTTTGATACTCGAAGAAGTTCCGCACGATGAAGAACTTCTTCTGCTTCGTCGTGGTATCCGGGGAAATGTGAGGCAAATCTGCGATGCCAGAGCTCAGCCGTCATGGTCTTGCAGGAAGTGAGTGGCCTAACGGATCGGTTTGTTTGAGGATACCAACCTGTGCGCGATCCACGCCAAGCGTGTCAGCATCATGCCGAAGGACAACCAGCAGACTCGTCGTATCCGTGGAGAACGTGCTTAAATTGAATTGCAGCACAATTTCAAACAAAACGGCCCTTTTCAGGGTCACAACAATGCATTCGACGTAAAAGAGTTACAACCAGAGACATTTCATTTACTGCTATTAATTGATTAATTAATTTATTTATTTATCAATTATAATTTTGCTTGATTAGTTTTCAATGGAGATAAATGGTAAACAAAGTTTTAATTTCCGGCGCTCGGGTCGGGCGGCGGTAGCTTTTTGCAGTCTTCTCTGTGTGCATTTACATGTAGGTAGCGACGACGACAACGGCATTATTCAATGTTTGTAAGGGTGCTAAAAATATATCCCAAGCCCGATTTCATCTTCTAAACACGTAGCTCATACGGTTGAAATAATTAAATTTCTGTTAGATATCTGGGATTTCTTTAGGAAATTGCCTACATTTAGGCGTTTTCATCGCAATTCTTGAAATTAACTATTCATTATTTCTTTAAATATTGCATTATTGAGAATTTAGTAACAAGGATGTTTTCTCTCGCCTCAATGCACACTCAATCCGAAATTATTGCCGAATCGATTGTTGCACTTGGAGAGGGCAACCGAGTTCATCCTCTCAGGCGAAAGGCGACATGGCAAAGAGAACGTTGAAATGAACATTGCGCGAGAGTCAGCATCGTTCGATTGGTACGTATGTTCATTGCAGTCCACTTGTGTTGACTGGTGATCCATTCTTCATTGTTAGCAGGCTGTTCATTATCGTTTCGTGATCCGATCCTGCGCGTCAATTTGCACCGCTCGATCGGATCACTATTCGATTGTGTGAAGATACTATCGGTACCTGCATAAATGCGTCGGTCGCTCGGGCGCTCTTAGGAATATTTGCGACCATATAGGATTATAGACGATGCGTGTCAGCAAACTTTCAATGTTTTGAAAACTCGACCCGTTCGTCACGTGTTTTTAAACTTTGTAACAGAATGCATAAGAGACTCCTACGGTATATTGGCGTGGTAGAGAATTAGAAACTGTCTGCCGAATCTTGGATGTTGGATGTGATTCTTATGATTAGAATTCAAATGTGTACTCCTATATGCGCTGGTATTCAGTACGGCATCTCGCACGGATTTCAAGATTTTTTTGCTTTAATTACTATGCGAATAAATATTTCAACAATGTCAATGTTCAAAAATGTTTTCAATTTTTAAACAAAAAGTAAGAGGTTGTTTCCGAGATACGACCGCCAAGTTGACGTTGGATAACGTTAGCTTCTTCTATTTCCTGATTTAGGACCGTCACGAACTTATGAAAGATTTACCTAGAAATCTAAAAATCTAATCAATTTTCAAACTATTTGTTGCATTTCAATTCTGATCTATTATGGATATTGAGTGTTATTATTTGGTTGGTTCGGTTAACACTTCAACACCGATAGAACCGGTCGATGGAAGAAGAAGCATGGGCGATAACTTTTGCTCTCCAAATAAACAGAGAAAGAGTTTTGGGTGATCTGTTTGTAGTATGAAAATGATGTCCGTAATAGGGAATGCATCACCAAACTCGCAACTAATCAATGATCATGACTGCGATAATTGACAAGAACATTATGAATGAAATGGATCACTTGGGAAATGCGACCGTTCCTTATGAATAATCCCAGAGATAATCATATTCTTTAGTCCTTACATTTAATAGATGGAAATAATATCCTTAGGGGCCATCCATTTATTACATAAAGGTTCATGGGGGGAGGGGGTTTCAGATTTCTCACGCGCCATACAATTCATATTTTAATTTATTTTTATTTCTATACAAACATCAAAGGGGGCTGTGTACAAGACCCGATTGCATGACGTTAACTACGCTGCGTCATCGGAAACAGCCTCAAATTGCCGTATTGTCAATTATTCGTAATTAATCAATTATTGTATGATGGAATGAGATGAATTAAGAGATTATAGCAAGTATGTGGTAAACACATTAGGGAATATTATACAAATAACTCTTTAAAACTTACATTTGTTGGCTCTGAAAAGGGCCGATTGAATTGTTGAATTTGCGTAACACGGACACATTTTGACGGCGCACTGGTTTCAATCCTCCTCGCCCGATGAGATTTGCGATGCGCATGACGATGTGCGCTTCAACAAGCGGCTTTGGTCGATTTTATTCAGCCATCTCGTACAACAGCTTGCCTCTGGTAGCGAGGAGCTGAGCAGGTTTGGAGAAGCTCTTACCAGCTCGAAAGCGAAAACAGAATGAAACCAGATTCATTCATTCATTCATTAAATTCATTTTATTTTCATATTGGATTTTTGTACAAAATTATTTTACATGTTAAGGGTTTGACCCCGAAGGGGTCCTTCAACTTTGTTTGTAATGGTTTTTGTTTGACTGGTTTGATTTTGTGGTGTTACCCTGGTTTTTCTTGGCCTTATGGGCTCTGGTAGTTTTTTTTTTTTTTTTTTTTTAACGTTGGATAACGTCTTACGGCAACATATGGGGGTACAATTCAGAAAAACGAAAAATTGAGCATGTAACGAAAAATGGTCAGGTTTTGACCGCTAATAACTCAGTCATTTATCGATAGATTTTCAATATTTATCCATGAATCGATTGGAAATTTATCTACGCGTCGATCCAAATGGAGGACACTATTGATTATTAGCAACAAACTATTGAAATATCGTAAAACGTTGACCCCTTTCTTATCTAACCAATCACGTTCAAGCACATTTTTCGGTTCCGCTTCCCACTATAACAGCGCACCGCACCCTGCTTCTTCCCTCATTCTTCTTTTTGCCGTCTGACTGTAAACACGGTCGGCGAGCAAATTTCGAGAGTCATTCGCGTCCTCAGTTCAGTTTTCAATAGGACGCGAATGCAACAGGCATTAGAACCGAAGAACCACGCATTTCGGAGCCGCAGCAACTGAAGCCGTTCATTTGAGGGCACCAGCCAGCATAATCGTTTTCGGCCAGAAATCGTCGCTACCAGCCAGTGCTCCGCTGTCATTGCCATGCGGGAGGCTAGCGCGGTCATTCTGGTTCATTAGATCGAGCGGCACAGCCGTCACCTTCCGTGTAATATTCCCTAATTTGTACGAGATGGCTGAAGAAAATCGACCAAAGCCGCTTGTTGAAGCGCACATCGTCATCCGCACCGCAAATCTCATCGGGCGAGGCAGATTGAAACCAGTGCGCCGTCAAAATGTGTCCGTGTTACGCAAATTCAACAACTCAATCGGCACTTTTCAGAGCCAACAAATGTGTTTTAAAGAGTTATTTGTATAATATTCCCTAATGTGTTTACCACATACTTGCTATAATCTCTTAATTCATCTCATAGCATCATACAATAATTGATTTATTACGAATAATTGACAATACAGCAATTTGAAGCTGTTTCCGAGGATGCTGCTGCAGTGCCGTCGGGTTGCAATAACAGCATAATGCTAATCTGTACATCCCTTACCCAGACATCAGTTTCATATAGCCTATTTCCCAGATAAGAAAACGAAGAATATGAAAGGAGGAGCATCATCTGCTATTCTAAGGGTATAAAGCATCCCTCCTTCGTTGAATCTGGTTTCATTCTGTTTTCGCTTTCGAGCTGGTAAGAGCTCCTCCAAACCTGCTCAGCTCCTCACCACCAGAGGCAAGCTGTTGTACGAGATGGCTGAAGAAAATCGACCAAAGCCGCTTGTTGAAGCGCACATCGTCATGCGCATCGCAAATCTCATCGGGCGAGGAGGATTGAAACCAGTGCGCCGTCAAAATGTGTTCGTGTTACGCAAATTCAACAATTCAATCGGCCCTTTTCAGAGCCAACAAATGTGTTTTAAAGAGTTGATTGTGTAATATTCCCTAACTTGTACGAGATGGCTGAAGAAAATCGACCAAAGACGCTTGTTGAAGCGCACATCGTCATCCGCACCGCAAATCTCATCGGGCGAGGAGGATTGAAACCAGTGCGCCGTCAAAATGTGTCTGTATTACGCAAATTCAACAACTCAATCGGCCCTTTTGAGAGCCAACAAATGTGTTTTAAAGAGTTATTTGTATAATATTCCCTAAAGTGTTTACCACATACTTGCTATAATCTCTTAATTCATCTCATAGCATCATACAATAATTGATTTATTACGAATAATTGACAATACGGCAATTTGAAGCTGTTTCCGAGGATGCTGCTGCAGTGCCGTCGGGTTGCAATAACAGCATAATGCTAATCTGTACATCCCCTACCCAGACATCAGTTTCATATAGCTTATTTCCCAGATAAGAGAACGAAGAATATGAAAGGAGGAGCATTATCTGCTATTCTAAGGGTATAAAGCATCCCTCCTTCATTGAATCTGGTTTCATTCTGTTTTCGCTTTCAAGCTGGTAAGAGCTCCTCCAAACCTGCTCAGCTCCTCGCTACCAGAGGCAAGCTGTTGTACGAGATAGCTGAAGAAAATCGACCAAAGCCGCTTGTTGAAGCGCACATCGTCATGCGCATCGCAAATCTCATCGGGCGAGGAGGATTGAAACCAGTGCGCTGTCAAAATGTGTTCGTGTTACGCAAATTCAACAATTCAATCGGCCCTTTTCAGAGCCAACAAATGTGTTTTAAAGAGTTGATTGTATAATATTCCTTAATTTGTTCGAGATGGCTCAAGAAAATTGAGCAAAGCCGCCAAAATGTGTCCGTGTTACGCAAATTCAACATTTCAATCGGCCCTTTCCAGAGCCAACAAATGTGTTTTAAAGAGTTAATTGTGTAATATTCCCTAAAGTGTTTACCACATACTTGCTATAATTTCTTAATTCATCTCATAGCAGCATACAATAATTGATTTATTACGAATAATTGACAATACGGCAATTTGAGGATGTTTCCGAGGACGCTGCTGCAGTGCCGTCGGGATGCAATAACAGCATAATGCTAATCTTGTACATCCCTTACCCAGACATCAGTTTCAAATAGCCTATTTCCAAGATAAGAAAACGATGAATTTGAAAGGAGGAGCATCACCTGCTATTCTAAGGGTATAAAGCATCCCTTCTTCGTTGAATTCGGTTTCATTCTGTTTTCGCTTTCGAGCTGGTAAGAGCTCCTCGCTACCAGAGGCAAGCTGTTTGTACGAGATGGCTGAAGAAAATCGACCAAAGCCGCTTGTTGAAGCGCACATCATCATCCGCACCGCAAATCTCATCGGGCGAGGAGGACGCAACCAGTGCGCCGTCAAAATGTGTGCGTGTTACGCAATTTCAACAACTCAATCGGCCCTTTTGAGAGCCAACGAATGTGTTTTAAAGAGTTAATTGTATAATATTCCCTAATGTGTTTACCACATACTTGCTATAATCTCTTAATTCATCTCATAGCATCATACAATAATTGATTTATTACGAATAATTGACAATACGGCAATTTGAAGCTGTTTCCGAGGACGCTGCTGCTGTGCCGTTGGGATGCAATATATTTTCTATTGTTAAGGAATAATTCAAATATTGCCTAACGCAAAATTTTATTTTAAACATATATCTTTTCTAAATTCACAAACCATTACATTCTGGATTATAACTAAAAGAAGGTTGCAATTATGACATTTGACTATAATACAAATGCAACAAATTAAATGGCGTAGTTAACGTCATGCGGTCGTGTCTTGTACACAACCCCCACTGATTTTTTGTCAGTACCTAGAAATCTTTCATAAGTTCGTGACGGTCCTAAATCAGGAAATAGAAGAAGCTAACGTTATCCAACGTCAACTTAGCGGTCGTATCTCGGAAACAACCTCTTACTTTTTTTATAAAAAGAAAATTTGATAACCTAACTAACTATTTACACTACAAAAAAATTTGATAACCTAAGGGGGAACGAGGTCCCGGATGACCTGCTGGCCAGATTGGTGGCAACGAGCCCTGAATTTTTCAATCGAGTCACCAAAGCGCTCCTCTAAAGTTTTGATCTCGGCCAGACGGTGGACCTCGGTTGTCCTCGTTCTCGGAGGACTGTTGAGGATCATCCGGAGGAACTTATTTTGGGTCCTCTGGAGCCTCAGATGGTGGGTTTTAGCGCAACTCTCCCAGATTGGAACGCCATATTCAATTACTGGAAGAATGACCTGTTTGTAAACAGCAAGCTTATTCTTCAGAGACAGAGTTGACTTCCGGTTGATGAGTGGATAAAGTGCTTTTAGCAAGATGTTGCTTTTGATGACCGTTTTGTCAACCTGCTGTCTGAAGAGGAGCTTGCTGTCTAACGTTAGCCCAAGGTAGTCGGCTGCATCAGACCATTCCACCGTTGATCCACCGAGGGTGATTTTACAATCCTCAGCCGGAACAAGCCTGGGGGATTTGGAATAGGGGAAGAGGATGACCTGGGTCTTCGCTGCGTTGATGCAGATCTTCCAGCTGTTCAAATAATCTGACAAGACGTTCAGGCCTCTCTGGAGTCGAGATGTTAGTGCTCTCGTGAATCTGCCGCTGTAGACGACTGATGTGTCGTCAGCGAACAGTGACAGAGAGCCGCCTTCAGGGAGCTGAGGCATGTCCGAGGTGAACAGGTTGTATAGTAGGGGACCTAAAATACTGCCCTGTGGAACACCTGCGGGGATGTTGTGAGGGTCTGAGTTGACTCCATTGAGGGAAACCCTGAACGTCCTGTTAAACAGATAATTTTTGATGATTTTCACCAAATAGGTGGGAAGATTGTATCGGTGCAGCTTGTACACCAGGCCGTCGTGCCAGACGTTGTCGAATGCTTTTTCAACATCGAGCAACGCCATGGCGGAGGATTTGGCAAGGGACTTGTTCCGCCTGAGGATGTTGGTTACTCGAGTCAGTTGGTGCACGGTTGAACGACCGCGTCGAAAGCCAAACTGTTCCTCGAGCAAGATGTTGTTTTGATCGGCTGCCGAAAGCAGCCGTCTGTTGATCGCTTTTTCAAAAAGCTTTGATAACCCTGAGAGAAGGCTGATGGGTCGATAGCTTTTGGGGGAGGAAGGATCCTTCCCAGGTTTCTTAATGGGGATGACTTTTGCTGACTTCCACGACGAGGGGAAGTAGCTAAGTCGAAGGCACTGATTGAAAATCAGTGCCAGATGTTGGTAGAACTGGAGACTCAATTGCTTGAGCTCCAAGTTCAGGATGTTGTCGAAACCTGGGGCCTTCATGTTTTTGGATGTTTTGAGATAGGTCAGCAACTCGTCAGCAGTGATCTCCAACTCCTCCGAGAAGTCGTTGGGAGATTGGTGTAGGTTAGCTGCGTGTTCTGAAACAGCAGCTTCGTGTGGGCTAGGAATGTCTAGCCCTAGATTGTGGGAGCTGACGAAATGCCGACCTATCTCAGCAGCCTTCTCCGCAGGGGTTATCAAGCGATCCTTAGAGTCGGTGTTGTCTAATGGGATCAACGGTGGAATAGGTCTGGGTTTGGATTTTAAAAGTTTGGTCATCTTCCAGAAAGGCCTAGCACAATCTGGGAGAGAGCGGATCTTGTTGGAAAAATCATCGTTCCTGAGGTCCACCATTCTGGCCTTGATTATTTTGGATATGCGATTGACTTCGCTTTTCAACGCAGGCAGACCAGAGCGTTGGTACTGCCTGCGTTTGGTGTTCCTTAAACGAATGAGATCTTTGGTAACACGATCGATAAAAAGGGTGTTGCTCACCTGACCAGATGCTGGTACATGCTGTTCTCGGGCCACGGAGATGGCCTCTTCGACGCTCTGCAGGTGCCGGTCGATGTCTTCAGCGGACGCCAGGGGAGCCTCGTACTGGATGTTAGCGTCGACACACCGCTGGAATTGGCCCCAGTCGACACGGTGGTAGTTGCGCCGGGTGACCCGATGCCGGTTGACCAGGGAACCAACTTCTGCCACCACCGGGTAGTGGTCCGAGCTCAGGTCCTGGTGAACGACCGGTTGGGAGATGTTGTCGGCCATGTTGGTCAGGAAGATATCAATGGTCGCATGGGCCCCGGACCGGCTCAGGCGGGTGGGTGAATCCGGGCTCAGGATGGTGTAGTGGCCTTCCTCCAGGTCCTGTTGTAGGATGAGGCCGTTCCTATTTCGCCGGAGGTTTCCCCAGGTCTCGTGCCTTGCGTTCAGGTCGCCAGCCAGGATGAACTGCCCCTGCCGCCGTGTCAGTTTGACGATGTCTTGCTTTAGGGCCGCCGATGTTCCGTCGTTGATGTTGGTTTGCTTCGGGCAGTACGCCGCGATGATCGTAATTGGGCCGATGGAGGTTTCCACCCGAACACCAACGGCCTCGATGACTTGTAGTTGGAAGCTCGGCAGCAGGGTGCAGTTTACGTTCCTCCGCAGAGCAACCGCAACGCCTCCACCTTCGGATCCGCACCGGTCAAGCCGCACGAGCCGGAAGTCGGGGATGAAGATGTTAACTTCCGGCTTGAGGTGCGTCTCCGTGATCACGGCTATGTCGATGCCTTCCTGGTCCAGGAAGGCGGACAACTCTCGGTTTTTGCTCCGGAGGGAGCAAGCGTTCCAATTGAGGATTTTGGTGGTGGCCTCACGGGCCATATTTGGCGAGGAAGGCGAATACCACCGAGTTGGCGGCGTTGATCTGCTCCGACTTGGAACGGCAGGCGCGCAGCCGTTGGAACAAGTCCCTGGTGTACTCCAACATTTGCTCCGGAGTATACAGGGAGCCGTCGTCGGAGGGAGGAGTGCCGGGGGCACTGCGTCCAGGATTCCCCCATCCAGGAGGGGGCGCATTCTGCACCGGTGGGGCGGCGGCGGCGGCCGCGGCGGCCGCGAGGCGATGCTGAACGGAAGGGCTGGTTGGCGGGATGCCTGCCGGTGGGTTGGTGGAAGCGGTGGCAGATTGGGCACTTGGTAGCGGGGCGTCGGAAAGTGCTCCTCAGTCAGCGGTGGGGGTGGTTGGCGCTGGCGTTGCCGTCCCAGCTTCTTGGCGGATGCCTGCTGGCGGATTGCCAGGAACTCCGCTCGTTTAGGGCAATTACGACTGCTGCCCTCGTGGTTGGCGCCACAGTTGGCGCACTTCGGCTCGATGCCCTCCTCCATTGGCTGGCATGTTATCGTGGCGTGCGCGCCGGCACATTTGCCACAGCGAGGCTTCATGTGGCAGTTCCTCGTCCCGTGGCCGAACGCGAGGCAGTTGCCACACTGCGTCACATCACGTTTCTTCGGGCGGTAGCGCTCCCACTCAACGACGATGTTGAAGAGCGCTCTCACCCTCGTCAGTCCCGCCATGGTGGTGGACCCCTTCTCCAAGTGGGCCAGGTAGAGCTGGTCCCGATGTCGTCCTCCTTGTGCTCTCCGGATGGGGAACACATTCGTCGGCTTGAGTCCAGCCGCCTTCAATTCGTCCAATATTGCCTCCGGGGTGAGCTCCGGCAGCCCTCGGACGAGAACTTTCAACGGCTTGCTGCCGGGGGCATCGTGGGTGTAGAATTCCACCCCTTTTGCCTTCAGCAGCTTGCCGGCCTTGTCGTAATCGGCGCCGGAGGCGCACATGATCTTTGTGCCGGTATGGCACAGCTTGAATAGCGGTCGGATGTTGTTGGCCGCTAGCTCGGACCGGAGCGCCGAGAGGTCCTTCGACGCCGTGAAGAGGGGGGGAACCTTCGCGCCCGGGGGGGCTTGGTCCACAGGCAGGGAGGCAAACTGGTTGTTTGCCAGCAACCTGCTGTATGCCGCCGGGTTGGCATCTTCATTTCTTGCGCGTTTCGGCGCGCTGGTCTGCCCACTGTCGGCCAGCGGGGCGGGGATCGAGGCGGAGTCCGCCTTTTGCTTCCTGTTGCGACCCATCGCTATGGGCCGCGGTTGCTCTGCTTGCAGAGATGCCTTTTGGCTAGCCACCCCAAGGAGGTAGGTTAGCGCCGGAGAGCAGTCGCGGGAGCGGGAAATCGCGGAAAGTGCACTTCGCACACGAACGGGGGAGAATTCGAACTTGTCTCGCAACTCAATAGACACAACCGTTCACAACGGCAGTTCGATTCGGAATGAAACCAGATTCAACGAAGGAGGGATGCTTTATACCCTTAGAATAGCAGATGATGCTTCTCCTTTCATATTCTTCGTTTTCTTATCTGGGAAATAGGCTATATGAAACTGATGTCTGGGTAAGGGATGTACAAGATTAGCATTATGCTGTTATTGCAACCCGACGGCACTGCAGCAGCATCCTCGGAAACAGCTCCAAATTGCCGTATTGTCAATTATTCGTAATAAATCAATTATTGTATGATGCTATGAGATGAATTAAGAGATTATAGCAAGTATGTGGTAAACACATTAGGGAATATTATACAAATAACTCTTTAAAACACATTTGTTGGCTCTCAAAAGGGCCGATTGAGTTGTTGAATTTGCGTAACACGGACACATTTTGACGGCGCACTGGTTTCAATCTGCCTCGCCCGATGAGATTTGCGGTGCGGATGACGATGTGCGCTTCAACAAGCGGATTTGGTCGATTTTCTTCAGCCATCTCGTACAAATTAGGGAATATTACACGGACGGTGACGGCTGTGCCGCTCGATCTAATGAACCAGAATGACCGCGCTAGCCTCCCGCATGGCAATGACAGCGGAGCACTGGCTGGTAGCGACGATTTCTGGCCGAAAACGATTATGCTGGCTGGTGCACTCAAATGAGCGGCTTCAGTTGCTGCGGCTCCGAAATGCGTGGTTCTTCGGTTCTAATGCGTGTTGTATTCGCGTCCTATTGAAAACTGAACTGAGGACGCGAATGACTCTCGAAATTTGCTCGCCGACCGTGTTCACAGTCTGACGGCAAAAAGAAGAATGAGGGAAGAAGCAGGGTGCGGTGCGCTTTTATAGTGGGAAGCGGAACCGAAAAATGTGCTTGAACGTGATTGGTTAGATAAGAAAGGGGTCAACGTTTTACGATATTTCAATAGTTTGTTGCTAATAATCAATAGTGTCCTCCATTTAGATCGACGCGTAGATAAATTTCCAATCGATTCATGGATAAATATTGAAAATCTATCGATAAATGACTGAGTTATTAGCGGTCAAAACCTGACCATTTTTCGTTACATGCTCAATTTTTCGTTTTTCTGAATTGTACCCCCATATGTTGCCGTAAGACGTTATCCAACGTCAAAAATCTTACACTAGCAATGGGGAAGAAGGGTTCGATATAGCATTATTAATTATAACGTGATAGAAGTTTTCTGGAGGAATAATGCTCGAATGTTTCATTATCCAGTGCTTTAAGGCTAAGTAGCCAGTCATTTTTTTGGCAGCCATGTTGGCATAGCAGCTCGCAATTTCAAAGTGATAAATCTCAGTCCTCATGGATCATATTGATCCGGAAATCGCTAAATGCGCCGACATGCAGAAAGTATACTGATACTTTTTCAGATGCATCAGTGCAATACCGACTGATTTTCTGTAATTCGAAATTATGACATGATTTAGTAACAATCATCAACGACACGTTCAAATTTCAATGACGACCTACTTCGCCTTAAGGCTCAAGAATCCATCATTCAATCATCACCAATCATCAAAAATGAAAAATCAGTTTTTTTGTTCAAATTTAAAGAAATCCCCATGAAAATCTATTACAGATAGCAAGTGTAATGCAATGATACATTTTCATGAACATTGCTTCAAATTTGAGCAAAAATACTGGTTTTGATAATTTGTAAAACGATGATGGTTATTTTACTCTTAAGGAAGCTATGCATTAAGTATATGACAATTTATCCATGTAATTCATAATATTGTTGTATTGTCATAGTTGTCACTTTTTGCTTGGAATAGAATAGTGTGACTGGTGGTGGTAAAAATGATTTTTATTTATTTTCAGTTAGTAAACTTTCAAACCTTGTGATATTATGTAATAAAGACAAATCCAATTTCTGCAACATTTAATTCCCTTCAGAATTTTTCATTGTGATTTACTAATTCCAAAGTTTAGTCGCCGTGCGTTTGTCGTGATAATTAATTTCTCAATCAACTCTCCTTAACTCTATATTTAATGGACAATCGCGTTAGGTTGGTATCGAGATACAGAACACATATTTTCCAAATCTTTCTAATATTCTTCAACTTTTAATTATATTGACAAAATACATTAAAAATAGTTATTTTAACGTGAAGAATAGTAACATTTTTAAGCGACGGGGTTGGTGGTCTGATGGCTACAGCTTCTGCTTCATATGCAGAAGGTCATGGGTTCAATCCCAGGCCCGTCCCTTTCCTCGTACTTTGTAGTTGTATATCTCTCACTTGCTTCTATCTTTCATTCTAAATATATCACACTCAAACTATTCGTTCATAGCAAACGCTAGAACCAGAGACGAACAAGAAACCGTTTCCCTAACGCTTCCTACTTCCACGCGCACGCCTTTCTTACGCCTGATACATAGGCAGTCTGCTAACCACAAAAGCAAACCTCTCTGCCATGCCTTTCCCCCAATCCATACACTCCCGCATGAACTGACGTGGATGCAGTGGAATATACGGTCTACGTGGGAGTCAGTTCAATGCATCATCAATTCCTCCCCCTTCCCCTCATTGGTCTGCATTCTGACGTGGCAGGTGCCATTGTTGCCTAAAAATAGAAGTTCACCAGCACTTATACACTGAGGATGCCTGTTAGTCCCAAGCAGTCATTCGGTTGGTTCCTTGTGTAAGTGCAGCTGATCTGGCGATACTGGAGTGCATCCACGGGCGGCCAATCAAGCTCAAGCAAGCTCAAGCTCAAGCTCAAGCTCAAGAATAGTAACATTTTAATCTACGTAACAGTTTTTAAGCAGCATCTAAAAATTTCAAATTTTGGTGACCTAAAATGAGTTATAAACTTTTATATAACTATTAAAATAAACATAGCATTCAATTTTAAGAAATTTATTATTATTTGGAGAATATTAGTAAATTTTCTTGAAAATATCAATTAATCTCTATAGGAAACTGAAACAGATCCCATCGAATTGGGTAACATCGACTTAGAGAGGTATTTGACTTAGAGAGGGAAAATTGTACGTTTTTAAGGGTAAGTAGCCCATCATTCGTTCTGGCATCCATGTTGACTTTGCAGCTCACAAATTCAAACTAATAACACTCAGTGTTTATATTGAATATTGATTCAGAAAACCATCACTATGTGCGCTCACATGCAGAAAGTATGCTGATACTTTTTCAGTTAGGTCAGTGAAAAACCAAATGATTTTCAATAATTTGTCAAGAGATGAACTAGCCACAATCATCGATGACGCATACAAATTTCAATGACGGCCAACTTTGCCTTAACCATTATCTTTTTGCTAAGCTACATGAAGTTGATACTAGTGAAATTTCACTCCATCATTGCCCCTGCGATAGGTCTGGACGCAATCCTTTCAACTGCACTACCGTTTGACAATTTATGAAAAAAAAAACAAATGGGTTGATCGAACTGCATGGTCATTAATGTTTATGATTAATCTAAGTTATTCTCTGAGTTTAACAGCAATTTGAATTCGACAAATTTCTTCCCTCGCTGTGTAATTCTTGCCGCATAGAGTGTGCGTAACCTTAGTGTAACTATAGGCACTAGTGGGTTTTTACGGCCGTTTTGCTAAAAAAACCATTGCAAAATATATATTCCGAATATCCTGAGATTCGGGATTTCGAGAATTCCCGGGATTCTGAGATTAAACCATTTTAATTGAGCATGAGCATAGATAACCGAACAGTTGCTACTCCGTAATTGGCCAGAGCAATCGAAGCAATTGCACAGAGATTCAATGAATGGAGCTTGGGATTAGCTTAACATTTTCAATGTGCACGAATCGAGAGCTCAAAATTTTGAAGTCAATAATGACACTGGCCAGATCCTTATAGTCATCGGGGAAGGAAAGGAATGTTAGGTAGATAACGATTGTTACCAGAGACTCCACAGATATTATGGGGAGGATATTGGGTTAGTGGGATGAGGGGACCCACCTTTGATTGGTGATGTAATCCATGATATATTCACGCGATATTATTCGATAAACACATTGCACGCCGAACAAGTGTTCGCTCGCCCTCGCGAGAGTATGCGACACGGCCAAAGGATCAAACCCACTGAGATTAAACCAAATTCTATTAAAACTAGTGTTTTTATTAATTTATGATATGGCAGCGTCCATTTATTACGTAACGCTAAATTTGAAATGTTTGACCCCCCTCCCCCCTCCGAAATGCTTTTTGTATGAAAAAATTCAAACTTTTGTATGAGCCGTAACGCTAGAGCCTACTCTCCCCTCCCTCTAGAGCGTTACGTAATTTGTGGAAGCCGCCTAATAAAAATGAATATATGCGATGAAGATCAAAATAAATACTAAAAAAAAAAAAACTAAAATTTGGCAATGTGAATGTTGAAATTGAAATTTATTTGTAAGATTTATCATTTATAAGATTTATTATAAACAAACCCATTTCTGATATTATAAATGAAATTTTATAAATGCCTTTTCGACGATTGTTATATTTAACTAATTTTTGGTTTACTAAAATAGTGTTGTACAGTGAACTCAGTTTAAATGTGGTCAAACCAATGGGAGTATCCGGCAGATTTTATTATTTGTTTATTTCTAGATGTTCTCTTTTCAATTTTGATAAAATTCTTCTCAACTAGTTCAATGTACTGTGAACGAGATCGTCCAAATAAACTACACACGAACGCAATTCGTCTTTCCATTATTCTTATCAAAGTATCCAAAAGTATCTACAGTCGAAGCTTGTTATAACGACATCGCAAGGGACCGTCGTTAAAGAGAAAAGTCGCTATAGAGAATAGTTATTACAACAAAATATTTTTCAAGGTGCCAAACAATGTCGCTTTAGAGAGTTTTGTCACTATAAAAGTTGTAGTTATAACGAGCTTCGATTGTACAAGTCTTTGAGAAAACCTTCCAACTAATCAATCAAGATTAGTCAATGTTTAATGCTCAATGAGCGACATCCGGCGGTTTTTATTTTCAGGATAAATTTTCCTATAGTAAATCTCATACAAATTTTGATCGGCTGGCGCTAAATTATAGTATCACCGATCGAGCTGCAATAAGGCTAATAAGATCATCAATTTGAGCAATGGTTAAAAAAGCTTCCATTGGTTTGAACTAAAGAGTCTAAATTATAAAGAGACGAATTCTGATCATATTCAAAATAAATCAGCTAGCAACTATTGCAAATCTATTACGCAGCACAGCCAATGTTGAATCCAACGCTAAAAGTGAGTCACAGGTTTTATGCGACAATATACTTACTCGACTCTAGACATGACAACAACACAACATTTTGAATGTAGTTGAATTAAAAAAGTGTTTACACCAAGAAATCAAAAACAAATATTAACAAGGTATATACCTATTCATTTCATAGTCATCAAATAAACACATTGGGAAAAGAGCCTGATAATTATATAGAATAATAGTTTCGATTGACACCAACATAACTTTAATATACATTGGTCCTTAATGGTGACTATATTTTACAGCAAATTAAAACCAGAATAATGAAAACAATGTGGTATATTTGAATAATACATTATAAATAGCCACTGGATGGTCATGGATTAGTTTTTTGACACCCACACGACAATATGCACGTCAGTATTCATATTAGATGTTCTATTTTATGAGTTATGAATATAATCATTGAATCCATATTATAATTCGCTCAAATGTTCGAAACTTATTTCAAAATGTCCACTTTTCCAAAAGTTTTATAGTGTAGGTGTTGGAGTATGCAATGATTGTGCCTCGTATGCAAAGCGGCAGCACTGGATGTATGTAGCTGTATGAGTGAGGCTGCGACGCATGCGCCAGTAAGGCAGGCGGCGAGCGCGCCAAATAGCAAGGAAGAAAGGGAGAATGGAAGGTTTACCATTCATCCGTAATGTGATGTTCGATCCGTTCAGACGTGTTTATTAAAGCTTTCTCGTTGCGTACAGTAGTCAAGTTATAGTTGTTTCTTTCCTACCGAAATCCTGGTTCCGCGTTCCGCTTCGGTGACCCTGTTCTGCGTTGTGGTGTGTCCACCTCTGCCCAACAGGTTATTGGCCCAGCAGTGCCGAAGGGAAGGTTCCGGTTTGCGTAGGGAAAAGGTTGCGCGAGAGTGAAAGTGATCACGCCGTGTGTGAGTGTGTGTGCGTTGTTTTCTCCGCGGTGGTGATTTTGCGCGGACAAAATGGCGGATGTGAACAAGTTTGCGTTTGCCAGACTGAACAATCAGAACTGGCAAATATGGAAGTTCCGGATGGAGATGCTCCTGACCAGGGAGGAGCTGTGGTATGTGGTCGGTGATGCGAGGCCGGCTGTAGTGACCGATCAGTGGACGAAAGACGATAGGAAAGCTCGTGCCACTATCGGACTGTGCATAGACGACAATCAGTTCGGTTTGGTGAAAGAAGCGGACAGTGCGAAAGCTTTCTGGGATGGTTTGAAAGCTTACCACGAGAAGAACACGGTCACGTCTCGTGTGTCTTTGTTAAAGAAGCTTTGCAGTTTGAATCTCGTGGAAGGTGGTGATCTCGAGTGCCATTTGCTAGCGTTGGAGGATTTATTCGATCGTTTGTCGAATGCGGGGCAACCGCTGGAAGAGTCGCTGCGGATTGCGATGATCCTGCGTAGCTTGCCCGACTCCTACGGAACATTGGTGACGGCCCTAGAGAGTCGTGCCGATGCAGATATAACGATGCAGCTTGTGAAATCGAAGCTGATCGATAAGTTTGAACGTCGGAGAGAGCGTTCCGGTGAAATGTGTGAAAGGAAAGCGTTGAAAAGTGTGGTAGTGCGAAACGAAGTGCAAAGCGTGGGTGGACTCGGCAATAGAGCGCCAGTAAGGAGATGCTTCTTTTGCGACAAACCCGGTCATTTGCGTCGCAACTGTCGATTATTTTTGCTAGCGAAGCAGGAGCTAGAACGAGAGTGCGAAGATAAGAAGAAGCCGGACGACAGAGTGCGTGTGCGGCAAAACGCGAGACAAGCGAAGGACGAAAATTGTGGTGCCAGTGTGTGTTTTATGGCTGGAGTGGATCAGCAAAAGTGCTGGTACATTGACAGTGGAGCAAGTCGGCACATGACGAGCGATAGAAACTTTTTCAAATCGCTGAAAGAAAGAAAAGGCCCGAGTGTAGTGTTAGCGAATGGTAAAGTGGTTACCGCTGCTGGTTGTGGCGAAGGTTTTGTGAACGGTGTGGACGGAAACGGAAGCAAAGTGGAGATTAAGCTCACCGATGTGTTGTACGTTCCGTCGTTGAAGAGTGGACTCGTGTCAGTGGACAGACTGACGGCAAAATATTTTTCGGTTAAATTTAAGAAGGATGGTTGCGATATTTGTGATGCATCCGGGAAGAAAGTTGTGATTGGTGAAAAGTCAGGGTCGTTGTATCGGCTGAAGTTGGCGAAAGTTGAGAAGAAAGTGGAGGGCCAGCGGCCGATAATTGGCGAGAAGAAGACAACGAAGGGAAGAAGTTCACCAGTCGGTGTGGTGAGCTGGTATTCGGAGAAGAAGCCGAGTAGAGCCGAAGAACGTGAAGAAGAAGAAGAATACTTCGATGCGGGCACTTCAAGCGAGGAAGTGGAGCCGTTGCAAGTGGCGGAGTCCCACAGTGGAAACTCGGATACGGATGCTGATGACTGGAGGAAAGTTAGACGATCCAGGAGGAGCAATCGTGGAATTCGACCCGACCGGTTGGTTGATTACGTTGTTTGAAGCAGGAGGAGATCAACCCGGCAAAGAAAGGCAGAGAGGATGCGGACGAGTACGAGGACAACATTGAGGAGGAGTGTTGGAGTATGCAATGATTGTGCCTCGTATGCAAAGCGGCAGCACTGGATGTATGTAGCTGTATGAGTGAGGCTGCGACGCATGCGCCAGTAAGGCAGGCGGCGAGCGCGCCAAATAGCAAGGAAGAAAGGGAGAATGGAAGGTTTACCATTCATCCGTAATGTGATGTTCGATCCGTTCAGACGTGTTTATTAAAGCTTTCTCGTTGCGTACAGTAGTCAAGTTATAGTTGTTTCTTTCCTACCGAAATCCTGGTTCCGCGTTCCGCTTCGGTGACCCTGTTCTGCGTTGTGGTGTGTCCACCTCTGCCCAACAGTAGGTCGTTCTAAATTTGGCTTTTATTGCAAACCGGTAATTGTGAAAACAATACGAAATAAATTGTTGAAAACTTTTGAACTCCTGTTTTTACTGAACAATTCGAAAAAAAATGGATTTTTAACAAATAAAATAAAATTGAAACAGTTTTCTTCAGCGTTTTAATAATAAGCAGAACGCTTTGTTGAATGTGAAATAGGGCGATTAAGTATTGCAGTTTAATATTTCAATTTAATCCGTTTAAACTGTGTAACAAATAATATCGGCAGTGCGTCGAGAAAGCCCGAGAAATCGTCATTATTTTTCCCTCTCAGGTGACGCGTTCTTTTCTGCCGGGCAGTGCGTCGAGAAAGTCCGAGAAGTCGTCAGTTTTTTCCCTCTCGGGTGACGCGTTCTTTTCTACCGGGCAGTGCGTCGAGAAAGTCTGAACAGTGCATCGAGAACGCCCGAGAAGTCGTCAGTTTTTTCCCTCTCGGGTGACGCGTTCTTTTCTGCCGGGCAGTGCGTCGAGAAAGTCCGAAGAGTGCATCGAGAACGCCCGAGAAGTCATCAGTTTTTTCCCTCTCGGGTGACGCGTTCTTTTCTGCCGGGCAGTGCGTCGAGAAAGCCCGAGAAACGTCATTATTTTTCCCTCTCAGGTGACGCGTTCTTTTCTGCCGGGCAGTGCGTCGAGAAAGTCCGAGAAGTCGTCAGTTTTTTCCCTCTCGGGTGACGCGTTCTTTTCTGCCGGGCAGTGCGTCGAGAAAGTCCGAACAGTGCATCGAGAACGCCCGAGAAGTCGTCAGTTTTTTCCCTCTCGGGTGACGCGTTCTTTTCTGCCGGGCAGTGCGTCGAGAAAGCCCGAGAAATCGTCATTATTTTTCCCTCTCAGGTGACGCGTTCTTTTCTGCCGGGCAGTGCGTCGAGAAAGTCCGAGAAGTCGTCAGTTTTTTTTTCCTCTCAGGTGACGCGTTTTTTTCTGAGTGCTTTTATATGGCCGAGCACACGAGTGAAGCTGAAAGTGGATTGTGGCTGCTCAATCAAGGATGAAGGATCAATCGGTGAGCTCGTTTCATGCCTTTTTTTTCAAGTCTATAAAATATGTATGACCGCACATTTAATCGTTACATAAATATGATTTTTCAACAAACTATGAATGGTTCGTCACTGTGAGTGTCGACATAAACTCTTATTCATAACTTTATTGTTTTATATTTTTTGTATTAAATCACTTACCTTTATTTTTATACATAAAAAAATGCTTTGAATGGTTTGGTCTGTGCTAGAAGTGTAGACTTGCAAAACGTTCATTTTATTCAAAAAACTTTGAATGGATCGCCACTGTAAGTGTCGGCATAAGAATATTATGTGATGGTCTAGCCAATCGATATTTTTTTTTCAATTTGAGTAAAATATCCTGTAGGAATGTTGCTTTTAGCTATTTGTTCAACAAACTTTGAATGGTTCGTCACTTCAAGTAACGGCATTATTTTCTCTTACTTGAAAATTTTTCATGTCAATCGAAAATTTTATATTTCTAAGTATGTTTATATCTCACGAATAATCGTTTATCATGGTCTAATCGCTTATCAAAGTGAATCCTGTGACCCAACGATCCTCCCCATTAACAAACATCCCTCCCAGTAACCTTTGCGGAGATGCAGAGGCAAACACGGTCTCCAAATAGCAAAGGTTACACACTAACATTCCTTCCCCAAATCCCACCTGACTGCAAGGACGTGGCCGGCGCCGTTATTGACCCTGTATAAATAGAGGCACTGAATTATGCACATTGAAGAAGATTATGGCCAATCCCAGCCAAACTTCTAGTTGATTCTTTGTGCATTTTCACTGACTTCGGTCAATCACGGAATAGCAACCATTGATATGTGTAGTCAGTCTAAGCTAAGCTAAGCTAAGCTTAAACTGTGTAACAAATAATATCAAGGATATCTCACGTACGTCTTTTTCTGCAGTATATTTTAAGTTATAAAATCTTTTTCAACTGTTTCGGATGAAAATAATTTAACTGCATTTATGCTCAACGCTGAAGGGAGCGGCAATTGATTGTCCTCATGATATTGCGCATTTATTTCGCCACTGGCCTATCGCAGAAGTTTTTACAAGTGCGGAAACGTTGATAAAAGTACGCGATTGCATCAAATCGAATCGGTGTCTTTAACGGGCTTATTCTTTGCAATTCAAAGCATAAGCGCTCTGAAGACACCAGCATGATTCGATGCATCCCCGCACTTTTATTTGCATTTTCGCACTTATGAAGCCGCACTTCGCAGTCCAGTAGTGAAAGAAATTGACAATATTAAAGTTCATACAAAACTGCCAACAAAAAGTATAAAAAGTCATACAAAAAGTATTATAAAAGGGTGAGAATTGCAGCGTTGTTGAATTTGTGTTGTAAGAAAGTCAATTATACGCACGCACAAGCTGTCGGACTTGCAAAAGCATTGCAAACGGCCAGATGGATCTTCGTAGGTGCGAGCCGTGTCCAAAACGAACAACATAGCAAATAAAAAAATGTATCGCAATACGTACGAATAATGCGAAAACCGCCATGGAATGATTGCGATCAAATGAGTGGAAATCCCTCTCTTTTTTTGAAAATTATCGGGCGGCGATTCTCCTGTATGCGATCTGTATGTAGCCGCTATCATGGTATGAATCAATCGGCTACGCTGTGTATCTTTGTTCATTTGCAAGAAGCGGAGAAAATGAACAAGTCAACCGAATGACACAATCCGTTCATTTATTGACTTGCCCATGCGCTGCTTCTCCGACCACCCGGTGCGAAGAGGGAAGGTGAAAAAGAGAATAATTATCGTTGGCTCTCGCTGATTCTCTCGCCGATCAACAACACTGTTTAGTAAGCATATTTGGATTGAGGGAGCTCATGTTCATTATGTAGAGTCGTTTCAAAAAATAACAAAAATCGCATTGACAAGTGATCAATTTCACCCCGAAATGGGATTCCCCGATTTTTAATTTATAGGACGATTTTTAGCACTAAAAACACATTTGTTAGAAAATTTTGGCACATGAGCCAAAGAGGCTCATCGTCGTACTTGTTTTCCTGCATTCAGTTGTTTGGCATTTTCAACATTATTGAAAATAGACATGAAAATGATCAATTTCACCCGAAATTACGGTACATGTCAAATTCGAAACGTCAAAACCTAACAACAGCAAGAAATATGTGCTTCTCTATGAAACATAAGACATGACTCGATATTAACCAATTTTTCAATAGTTCAGTCATGAAAATCAATAGTTTACATTATTGGAGTAGATTCGTAAAAAGATTTCCAATCGATTGGTGCAAGAATCTTGAAAATCTATCCGGGCGTTAGTAAGTTGTTAACAGTCAAAATCTAACCACTTTTCGTGACGCGAGCGATTTTTTGTTTTTCGAAATTGTACCCCAGTATGTTGCCGTAAGACAGTGGTCACCAAACTGCGGCCCGCGGGCCGCATGCGGCCCTCCGAAGGGTTTTGTGCGGCCCGCGTACAAACCTAGGAGTAGTGTGGCCCGCCTGTTGTGATTTCCTTATGCTCAAACATGTTTTTAAATTGAGAGACGAGATTTTCATTGTTCATCCATGTTTAACCGATGTATGTTTGATATGAATTAAAGAGGGATTGACTGAATGCTTAGCTCAGGGATAACTGAATTTTGAACATTATTTGAGACTCAGTTTCTCCAAGTTCTAAGATTTTTTGAATTCAATATGTACGACTAGATTGCCCAAAGAAATGGACACTTCTTCAAAATTTAACTAGAATAACCAGGTCTTGATATTTATGCTAGCTCGATCTGACAGATGAGCTTTGAAGGTTTCTTCAGGTTTACCCTAACTGAGCACAGAAGCTTATTTGATAAGGTTTTTTTCAATCGTCTTGAAAATACTCATATATTGAAGAAAAACCAGGAGGCTTCGCAAATTCTTGTAAATAACGTTAGCGTAGTAATGGCGTACTTCGTTGTTTGGAGCTAGCTTTATTGATGTTTTATTCTTTGATAGTCTCATCTAGAATGCTTTCAGGAACAAGGCTTGGATGGCATCGCAGACTTTTGTAAAAAATATCTTAACTCCAAAATGACTATTTTGAATCCAAAAATTTTTGACAATGATGTTGAAATATTGACATGTACAAGGAAAGGAATTTGTCGAAAGTTTCTCCAAGTTTTGCAAATCTCTCCAAAATTTAGTGCGTGGCTTCTTGTAAGTTTTTTAGTTTTGATGCACATAGGTAAAACAGCAGGGTCTCGGTATTACATACTGCGCATAAACATTTTTTTTGAAAATCTTATTGCAAGGATGCATAGCGGCCCGCGTCATGTTTTGAGAATACCAGTGTGGCCCACATGATCAGGTAGGCTGAGGACCACTGCCGTAAGACGTTAAGCCCCAAGCACAATGTGAACGGCAGCGCGGTACAACGGCAAAACGGCAAGCCCATCTTGAGCTACACTCTACTTGTCAAGTAAATGTTGAAAAGGGTTTAGTCAACATGGGATTGATAAGTAATGTGTGGATCAAAATGGGCATGCCGTTTTGCCGTTGTACCGCGTTGCCGTTCACATTGTGCTTGGGGCCTTATCCAACGTCAAAAACAACCCCCCCGCGAAGTGACAGATAACGCAATTTTGACGTACCTACTTGCAGCGTAAACAATGGGGCCATCCACCGCTGCCGGCACGATTTTTCACTATGGGAGATCGGAAATTTGTTTCGTTGTTGACGGGTGCAGAACAACGAATGGAATGAAATGAAATAAGGGCGAATCCGATTTTTTCTTCATGCAATGAAAATAAACTTAATGAAAGCACCAAGTTTTGACACCAAATGAATTAAACGCGCATTAAATCGTTCGGTGAAACGATGAATTGACTTGTTAGTGCTTAGTTTAGCTGGAAATGCTGTTTCATACAGTGATAATAGTACATTTATTTTTGGCGAACATGTTTTATTGCTTAACGGAGTAAAGTTATCGTCCACGCATTGTTCATCCGGTGAACATTCGTTCACTGGATATGGTCTAATCCACCGGTGTACTAAATTCACTCGGTCTGAGAATTGTGACCACTTGAGCGGGGCACGCATCCGTATGCTCCTGACGTGTTCTGGACCTGCTCAAGTGTCACAATTTTCAGACCGAGTAATTTTAGTACACCAATGGATTAGTAATTTTATGTAAACACATACGGGCAGAGCAGAAAAGAAAAAAAAGTCGACAAGAAAAGAAGACCGTGGATGAATCCATTGCATGAAATATCCAGCTTTTCAAGAGCGGTAATGGTCTTCAAAAGTTATTTACTTTCTGGTAGGGATCCATCAGTTTGACGTGTGGCTTGAGTCCGTTCAATCGACGTTGTACTTAATTCACTCGGTCCAAAAATTTTGACACTTCAACAGCAGCTTACAATAAAGTGAGCAAATTAATGGTGAAAAAAGAAAAATCCTTCCACGAATAAAAAAAATGTGACATAAATCATCATATATGTCTAAGGAATTATTCAAATACAACAGGACCAATTTTAAGCCCCCTCCCTTCGCCAAGTAACAGATTATCTATGGATTTTGTTTTTGCATGGCCCGTAACAGACCCCCTTCCTCTCCCTGTTGCGTTACGTAATATTTTACAATCCCCAACATGGAGAAACGCAGACATATTTGACATCTTTTGAGTTACCAAGCGATCAAAACATAATTTCGAAAGCAAAGAATCGGTTACTGAGGGTAGCCTTGAGGTTACGCTTTCGCTTCATAAGCGGAAGGTCATTGATTCAATTCCCAGCCCCTCCAAAAAATAACCAGTCCAGAAGACGCTGCACGGAGGACCGTGCATAGGGGAGCACATCCATCCTCCGTCAGTATCAGATGGAGACTGAGACAAACTGACCCACTTCGCAGGCAGCTAGCCTCAAACGACTCAGGAACACGGCAAAACGAACCACCGCAAGAGCAATGGACTATGGCTTATGGAAATCGATTGGACCAACATCAGAGCAGGTAGGACTCGGTGTGAGAGCAAAAGAGCAGAAGAGAGTGAAAGCAGATGTAAATATAGATTAGTTAAAAATAGAACTGTATCGGTAAGGAAGATACAGATAAAACTGATTCCGGCACAGTAGTGGCCACGAGCACGGAGTGAAAAAAAAAATCGGTTACTATAAGCATCTTTCAGCATGTCTTTGTGCGAACCACATCACACCACTATTCAAAACCCGCTCGTTGGTCGTACAAAATCTTCCCGAGGACCGCACAAAACTTTTTCAGTTTGATGATCACTGATGAATAATGATATTACAATGCCAAACAAAAATAATAATAAAAAAATATGTCCGTTAAGCATCATTTTAATTTTCGCCCTATTTCGAGCACACTCCATGATTTCATTGAGTTTGACAGTACCACGGACCAAAATTTTTCGGTACACTGACATTATATGGCAGCTGTCATGATGCTCCCGGGTTGGTCAAAAAAAATAACAATAAATATGCACTAAGACACCACGCGTCGTATCATCCTGTAATTTTAGCGCATTTGATAATTGAGTGGTGTAGACCACAGACCAAATGCGTTGAAGACACCAAAATAATACGACGTATCCCAGTAGTTCAAACCAAAGTATTGGATAGATACATTTGCAAATATAGGAACCAAGCATGCAATCGATTTCTCCGAAATTCATTGAAATTGAAATTCCCATTGAAATGCATGGACGTAATGAACAAAATCCAGAATGTCTATACCATTACCAGCACTTTTTCGGAATTCCAGAACAATGTCCATAAACCCTAACTCCCACTGCAGCTCAACCAAACTCCAAAAGTTTCTTAGCTCTTAGCAGTCTCGTATGATTTCTGAGATTCCGTAGATTCCAAAACGAGTTTTGGAATTGCGATGTATGTTCTGGGATTGCAATAGGAATTCATATAGATCTTCTGGTTTTATTGTGGGTATTCAGATATTTAGGTGAGAATGTTGGGATTTTGAAGTAAATTCTTGGAGATTCACTCTGGGATATTGGAGCAATTCTTGAGTTTCTGGAGAAAATTCTGAAATTTCACAATTCTGGGTCTGTGGTAATAATTCTGGAATCTTGGTGGGAATTCTTGGACAGGTTCCTCAATTTTCTTACTGTTGAAATTTTGGTATTTAGGAATTTAGTTGTAACTGTTTGGACAGCAGTTGTTGTTCTGGGATTTTGGAAGAAATTTTGCTATTTCGGTGGAAGTAACTGAACCTGGAAGGGATTGTCGGTATTTCTCCTGAGATTCAATGAAAGTCCCGGGATGTCAGTGCAAATTCCAATGGTGTTCTGAGATTGCGATTCTGAGATTATGGAAAAGGTTCTTTTATTTCAGTAACAGTTGTGAGATTTCAATAGGATTCCGATAGCACTCTGGAATTTTAGATGTAGGTTCCAGTGAGTTCTGCGATCTCAATCTGAATCCTAGAATTTTGTAAAGCTGTAAAAAACCAATGATTTCGATGGAAAATCTAGAATTTGAGAGTAGTTTTTAGCTTGGGAACAGTTTCACTAAATTCATGTGAGTACAACGAGATGGTTGGTTATAACGGAAATTTGATGCTGACTTCTTATTATGAAAGAAAAGGAAAAAAATGTGCCAACGTCATAACGTCAAAGAAATTCCATATTGCAAACGACTCCGGTAGGCCAGCCGTGATAGAGTACTACAATAAAACAAAAGGTGTCGTAGATGTTGGCGACCAGCGGACTAGAAGTACCACGGTGTCTCGCAGGAGCCGAGTATGGTCGAAAAAGATTTATTTTGAAGAGCTGGACAGGCTTTGCAGAATTCGCTCTCATTTGAGTATGAAGCACGATCAAAGCAAGCAAAGAAAAACATCCCATCTGTTGCGGTCCACGATCGTCATTGTATCGCAAGGTGTAACAAGTCTGATAAATGGAAGCAGTGAGCGAGAGCCCCAAAGAGAGAGCGATGATAAAATCCATTTTTCTCGCTTGTTTACCATTGGGGATAGGTGTTTTTCCTTACTGGAACGATAAACAATCCACAAACTTCCAATAGCAATAGTGTCCCCCAGGCTTGGAGCATGTTTAGAGGGGTTTTATCATGCACTACTATCCCCCCAATCTGATCAAAGTTGTAGCATTATACGATAAACAGTCTCTCATAATGTGCAGCATGTTATGATAGTTACAGAGAGCGATACGTGAGAGATTCTCTCATTTTTTGCAGGATTCAATCCCTGGAGCTGGATATAGCCTGCTTGAATTCTTATTAAATATTTTTGAATTTTTTTCCAAACTGGTTGGCGAAAAAAAGTACTCGTAGATCGGAATTTTTGAAAATTCTTTCCGAACAGCTTGCCGTCGACAATATGTACGATAGGATCGCTAAAGGCCACCTAAGCCACGATTTGAGAAATGAAATACAAGAATTTATTGGAAAATTTGACAAGGAGGGTATCTGTAATACCTGTGGCAACATGTCCGGCATCAGATGCGTGCAATGCACGCATTTCAGCTGCGAAAGAGATATAAATATTCACAGCATGGTGTGTTGTCGTAGTTGTGGGGAAAAGGATAAAGTCCAGAATTTCGAAAATACTCAAGAAGTGAGCAGGAGATGACAAAAGTGTTCGAAGCGGAGGGTATTCAAAACGAACATAAAATGTTGTTTAGGGGCCCAGATAGCCGTAGCGGTAAACGCGCAGCTATTCAGCAAGACCAAGCTGAGGGTCGTGGGTTCGAATCCCACCGGTCGAGGATCTTTTCGGGTTGGAAATTTTCTCGACTTACCAGGGCATAGAGTATCTTCGTACCTGCCACACGATATACACATGCAAAAATGGTCAATTGGCACAGAAAGCTCTCAGTTAATAACTGTAAAAGTGTTCATAAGAACACTAAGCTGAGAAGCAGGCTTTGTCCCAGTTGGGACGTAACGCCAGAAAGAAGAAGATAAAATGTTGTTTCTGCAGTCTATTTGTTAGCCGTAATTGTTCTATAGAAAAATCTATAATTTTGTGTACCGTAAAATGGGGTGAAGTTGATCACTTTTGAGCGATTCTGTTCTACAGTTCCTAGTAGGATACATGTATTATCATTCAAATATTTTTAAAACCTGTAGTGGTTGGATGTTTTTCGAATTATAAAAACGAAATTTTGACAAAATGTTTCCATAATAATAAAAACATTTTTTAGAAATCAAAATGTGGAGTTTTTGATTCCGGGGTAAAGTTGATCAGTTACTGCAGTCAATTTCCTAAAGTAAAGAGTTACGCTATTTACTCAATTTGGGATCACTGAATCTGAATCAAGTCTTACAAAAAACAATCTTACAACTTGTTGATAAATCGGTCAATTTTAGAATTGAATGTTGTGAATTACAGAATACACCACAGTAAACGCCTAAAGGTATGCAATTTTCTTTGAAATTAGCAACTCGCTCACATAAAGAACATCATTTTCTCTGAAAATGATTTTTCATCATCAATGCAAATTCAAAACTTGATTCACAGAACATATCTGGAATGTATGTAATAGTTTATTTAAATTATATCTTTATATAGCCTTGGAAATAGCCGATTGTTTGGAGGAGAAACCTTCAACAGTCCATCAAACATTTCCTAAAAATATGTTTTTCCATGGTATAATTATCTTAAATGTCAAGCCAAATTTAGGAACACCAAGAACAGCTATCAGGTAATGCGACATCAAATAAATTGTGATAATTGAAATCGTATCATAGCTCTCTTAACAGTTTATACATGTGGATACATGACTGATCAACTTCTCCCCACTGATCAACTACACCCCGAATTACGGTAACCTCCTAAATCTTAATACTTCAGAACTCTCAATTTCTACTGAAATCCCAGAACTCCCATCAAAATCGCAGAATTCTTACAGAAATCCAAAGATTTCAACTAGATGCCCATAACTCGCGCCGAAATTTCTGATCGCCCATTGAAATCCAGCACCAAAAATTTGTAAAACCTCCCATAAAACCTGCACGGTTTCTATAGGTTCCTATGAATCCCGGATTTCTTTCTGAAAACCCATAACTTTCATCGAAAACCCAGATTTCATATAAGAATCCTGAGAGTTCCTACAGGATTTGCAGAAATCCTTGCAAAATTTAAAAATTCCCACCCATAGAAATCTCAGAATTGCTTTCAGGGCCTAAGAACTCCCACCAGAAGCACATACTTCCAATTGGAGTCCCAGCAAACCTTACATGAAATCTCAGGGGAATTGTCATTGAAATCATGGATTTCAACCGGAACTCAACGCTGCCCTTCATGATTTCTTCCAGAATCGTAGATTATCTTCAATATATCTTAGGGTTCATTGGAATTTCAGAGTTCCCATAGGTATTTTAGAATTCTTATTGGAATCCTAGAAAACTCTATAAATCTTCGGAATTCTAGCCCAAATCTTAGAATACCAACAATTTCAACTGAAATCTCAGAACAAAGAAATTTTGATAACTTAGAACTTCCATTGCAATCTCAAAATTCATACCGGTGTCTTGAAGCATCCTCCAAGATTTCTGAACACCAATTGAGATCCAAAATTTAAAATATAGAAAATGCACCATAAACCACTAGAATCCCTAACTCCCACTAAAACTAACTTCTATCGAAAGTCCAAAATTCCTTTTGATTGTAATATTTCTTACCAGAATCGAAGAATACCCTGGAATACCTACATGCATGCAAGAAATATTCCTACTGAAATCCCAGGATTTCGTATTCCAAGAATTTCCAGAAATTCGTATAGTAACTCTAAAAGCTTCTACCGGATTCTTGGTAATCTCTCCAATATGTCAGGACTCATCTAATTTGAAATCATAGATTCGCCAATGGATGTGATACTTCCTATTGAATCGCGATCTTCAAAAAGTAGACGTACGATGCACCTATCGAATGCTTTTTGGACTGACGTATGACCAATATTTTGCCATCTTGTAACACTTAAATATTTTGTGTCAGTCTAAGAATATTCCTTTTTGTTCATAACCAAAAGATTAGCAAGCTTTCAGTGTAGCTTTTGTGCCCGAAGATTTAAGCTAAAAGTAAGTGTTGCGCACGGTGCATAACCAAAGGCGAATGAACTGGACGCTTATTAACATTCGATAAGTTACGGAATTTTCCACTAATTAATTTGTACCTGGCCTTTTGAATTTGCTAAAATCACCAATCGGGAAAGCGAACCAGTGGAAAATTTTTAGATTCCTTCGAAGTTCTCCAGAGCTGACCAATAAAAATCATCGTACAAAAAAAGAGAGTACACGATAAGGTGGAAATTGCGTCGTAGCTTTAAGGCTCGAACAAGTTTATTATGCGCTTTCCATTTTATTCTGGTGGAGTCAGTGAAAGCGAAAAGATCATTTTCCGAGATTGTGAAGCTTTGAAAGTAAAGTGAAGCCACAGTTATAAAGTGAGCTTTTAGATAATTTGGTGAACTTTTATCCGAATTCGAAGTAAGTTCGCGAGTTTTAAAAAGTTGCTCGAATAAATTAATTAATTGAGTTGTCTAGTTTTTCGATTTGAATTTACAGAGTTCAATAGTTTGACTTGGTAATATAGTGATAAAGTGAGTGGTTTATTGTGACTATTCAGGTAAGCCTTAGGTGGAGAAGAATTATGGAAATCAAATTAGTGAGAATTTATCACGTTGAATAGGCATCGTCAAGCCCATCCAACGTGGGCAGCTTGTCCAGGCTGGTGCAAATTGTCCCTGGATTGTCCTGAGTCACTTCGAGTCCACGTGATCGGGAATCGCCCACGTGTTCCAATAGGTGTTCCGACTACGGAGTTCCTTCCTGTGTCTAGCCGAAGACTGTTCCGACTAGTGGGTCATTGTGGGTGGAAAATCTCGTCCAACAAGCGTTCCCCCGAATCGATAAGCTCAGACGTGAGCTTGTGCCCAAGTGTGTGCTCGAGTCGCCGATCTGTAATCGAGTAGAATTATCGACGATTGGACTCGTTTCGCCAAAGCGTGAGGCGTAGAGCAACAACAACCCGCTCTAACTCCACCAACCGCCAGGGACGCCTCTACCCTGAAGATCGTGCCCACGCGCGAGTCTACCGTATAGCACACGTTCCAATTAGAATCCGACGAAGCTCTCCTGCCGTCGAGGGACGATCAAGCCATCGCCGTTGGAGCACCACGCCGATGCAGTTAAGGTCAGATCCACACTACACTGAAAACAGCTTTGTAGTGAAAATCACTACAAAAGGGGTTACAATTAACAGACTCGCACCAACGTTTTTCAACCGAAGGGATCTCATGATTATCATAACAAGATCTATTGTAGTTTTTACCATTATGACAGAATTTAGTCAAGGTTGTTGTCTACACTAACGAATAAACTATTGTGTGGTCAAATATACGATTCAAACTTATTATTTTGACTGTGTTTAAATTACTGCTACGTGGTCATTTGAAAATTTTGATTTAATTATTAAAACAACATATTTTTTTCATTTTATTATCTTAAGATGATAAAATATTACACGAACATAATTGTATCGTTAATTAAATGCATATTGTACGGTATCTTGCCAGCTAATACAATAATGTATTGGGAACCGTATTACGTTTTCCGAATATAGGTATATTGGAGAAGAACTTCGTTCGAACCGCATGTAACGTCAGTAAAAGCGAAATATTCGCCGCTGAAAGTTACACAAAATTTGAAGGATTGAGTGAATAGACAACTAAATTTACTGATCGATGTAAACTTACTACCGGAATAATAGATCTCCATTGGAGCAGGATGCAGTTATGCAAGGAAACAATTGTTCAACTTCACGCGATTTGTTCCCAGTTGGATCTAAAGATGAAACAGCATCAAACAAATTACTAAAACAAGCAGCTTCTGTAAATAACTGACTTACCATGAATGGTTTTCCAAGTTTACGATTAGTGCTTATTATTTCAAAAGTCCAAATGCTTTAAAATATGCTGTTTTGGGTGGAAACTTGAATTTTTCCTGTATGTCAACTTTAGAAATACAAAAAATAGAAAGATAAGATGGTGGACAGTAAACAAACACGATTGGAAAAATTTACTGCGGAGTTAGTAAATTATACATTCTAAATGTTGTAGAAGTGACAACCCATTATCGAAAACAATAATTTTCTCTTATTTTTACAACAAAGATGGTAGATTAAACCATGAAATGTCAAAATATATGTAAGCCTTTTCAAAACATTGTATTCTTAAATTTGCCATGCATGGATGACCATGTACATTCTTAAAGTAATGCAATGCCAATCAATTTAACTGAATATTCAGTAATTTCGCCCATATTTGCTCATTGTATATTTTACTATTAAGATGTCGTTCGAATTACGATATCATTCATTTCAGTGTAGCTTTTGAACAGATTGATTGTATCCGCAAATTGTATATATAGAATAAGCTAAATGAGTTAAATGCGTGACGTCACCAGACAAGTTACTAGGTTTTATTTGAATGTTCACAATAAATTGAGAGCTTGCATACGTTTTGAATAGGTCCTATGCAAATAACTCTCTAAATTCATTTTTTTTTAAATAAATTCGTTTAAATTGACTTTGTTTCATAATATTTATTTCGAGTTCGGATTGAAAACGACTCTACCATTCTTTTACGTTTATTTTTTGTAAATATCTAGATTTGTTGGTTCCTTAAGTTAAGACTTTTTCTGCCGCTCAGTTCTGGTTGACTTTTTCTTTTCTTTTTGGTTTAGGTTTCCGGTTTTCAGTTGGTTTGTAGTTAAATTTCCGTTCGTTTGTCCTTTCGTGTGTGCCATTTTGGAGAGTTTTCGCTTCTGCATTGAATTATTTGCGACCTGCCCTGAGAAGGGTGGTCTCATACCGGGCTTAGACAGAGTGACGGTCCTTCGGAAGTCGAAGGTGGCGCTAAAGCCGTTGCTTGAGGAGCAGAGTAGAACGTTACAATCTATAAAAGTCCTTCCAAAAAATTCGTACTCACTGCTGTCCAGATCAGTTTCAGAAAGGCCAGAAAGGTCATTGTAAGCCAGGAAGGAATTCTGCCATCATTGTGATATATGTGGAAGATATAAACTGCTTTGAAAACAGCCTCTTTGCGGTAGTAAGCAAAATTTCTATTGTTTTGCATAAAAAATCATAAAAATTTCAAACTAAACATCGAGGGGGATGGGCTAGGGGGGATGCGTCAACTTCCAGCGCCACCAAAAACATAAGCCTAAGGGTTTGCTGCCGAATGCTGGCTACAGAATGCGATTTGATTCGTATATGACTGAGATACAGCCATTTTCACATCAACACTCCTATATAAATCCGGATTCACCGGTGTCCTCTTCCGAGAGGACCATAATGGTCCAAAATGCCAACGTTGGTCTGAATTCATCATTTTGCCCAGTTTTGAGAACGAAAATCTGCATGGCATTTTTGTTTTCATGATGCTTAGTAAAATTGCTATAGAAAAACACTAAAGAGCCAAGGTTTTTCGAGTCAAACAAAAGCGGGGAGGGGTATGGAGGGATGTAGGTACACTAATCCCCTTTCCATAACTTTTTAAAGAATTGGATTCTGATGACTATTGACTGAGATTGAAGCATTTTTGTGCACTAAGGTCCGTCCTGCCACTTTACGGGTTAACTTAAGTTGATATACACTCCTACCTACTCTAAAATTGATTATATTTTTTTGAAACTTGTGCAATATTCGCAGTAATCATTCTTAAGGAAGTGATGTTGTTATTGTTCGACTTACCGAATATTTTACCAAAAAACATGGGAAAAGTAGTAAGGTACACCGGGGCAAGTTGAAACGGCTGGGGTAAGATGAAATGGCAAAATATCATAGTGAAATTCAATAGTAATGAGAAGTTCAATTGCAGAAACATTAAGTTAACAGATATCAACTATTCAGAAAGAAAAATCTGATAAAATTTATTGGCATCTTATTCCAAACTTTGTATTTCACCTTGCCCCACCCGTTTCAACTTGCCCCGGTGTACCTTATTTTTCTTAATATACTTAAGTTTCTAATACCGTAAAACGGGGTAACTTTGATAGTTTTTTCGAAGAAAACTTGAATATTTATGTGTTGATACTGGCAGCACTTCTGGTCACATGTCAATGACGACAGGAGTCAACCGTTCAACGGTCTGTCAAACCGATGGCATGACAAAGAGACAATGCAATGATCTGCTATGTCATTCTTATCATTGATAGCTAGAGAGCAAACCAGATAGCAAGTAATTTGTAAAAGGTGATTTCTAAAACTTTGATTATTTGATTATTCTAAACTACAACTAAATTTGAACTTACAGTTATTCTCAAGCTGTTCCTAAACAGTAAATTTGTTCCCTATTATAAAAGTTCATGCACACACAAATTGTAAGTTGTTATATCTAATTTGTTAAAACTTAACCTAACTTATAGTAAATCTACAGATTACACGTGTGAGAATTCGTTAGTACGGTTGAATTGTGTCAAAATACCCTCTTATACCGATTTTTGTAAGTACCATGCAACAATTGAATTACCTTAAAACTAATGATAAATAAACTTACAGCTAAAGCTACATTTACAACATAAAACACGGTCGTTGTAAATTGCTCAAAGAGATCGAACAGGGGTTCACAATCTACACCGATAAATCACAACGGGAACAATCTTTAGAAAAATCGTCAGCAGTTTCGATCAACGCTTCGATATGGAATCTATTCCACATAAATCCCTTCCGGACATGCACAGAGATCTAACACGGCATCCCGCACACACGCTCGACGAAAATCGTACAGATTGCGTACAGTGCGACCGTCGAAACGGTGAGGATGCAATGGTGCAGTGCGACGCTTGTCAGATGTGGTGGCACTTCTCGTGTGCCGGCGTGACAGACTCGATCAAGGACCGATCGTGGTCATGCCCAAAATGTCATGCGAACGATCTGTGCAGTAGCGTGTCCGTTTCCCGACATTCCCGAGCCTCCAACAGTTCTGTGAAATCCGAGAGGGTAAATCTACAGCTGGAGAAGCTCGCAGAGCTTCACGCAATGAAGGAGAAGTTCATCGAGGAGATATATAAGTTGCTCGAAAGTCAACTCGAATCGGAACGAGACCACGAAAGTGTTCGGAGCAAACGAAGCCGAGTAAGCAAGCAAACCAGCCTCGCGAAGGTAGCGATGTGGGTGAACGAATGTGCAGAGCAGAAAGACGACAACGTGCCAGTGGTAACGGATGCAGGTTGTTTACTGCCGCCAGCTCCTTCGAACCAGACGAAGCAGAATGCTGCTACTGGAAGTTGTATTCCGACCCAAGTCAAGTTGCCAGATAAGGAGAATCAGCAAAGTCCCCTCAAACATCCTTCGATGCCGAACCATCGCTCGACTTCAGCAGTCAATCCAACGATGGACGATTCCAAAACGGATCCGAACCCTGACAAAGATGCAACAAGACATGCCGTCTTCAGCAAAAATACAGGGAATGCGCCCTTGGCCCAATCTACTCCAGCGAAAGACCCTTCCTTTGAGCAACAAGCTGTCGTAACAGCATCTTCCATGTACCCGAGAGCGGAAGAGGTGGCCAATTTGGCGATCGCGCCGTCGGGCATGCCGGTGCATACGAACAACTTGGTACAATCCGCTCCGGAACCAGCAACATATTCGTTTTCCTCATCGGTACCTGCGGCTAGATTGATGCCACCTGCAATCGCCATTCCCCAGTTGGCACCCATTCCAGAATATTCATCAGAACTGCAGTCGTCGGTAGCACAAACAGTGCCAAGGATTCCAGGTCCATCCGTTCAACAACATCAACATGGAAGCTTAGCGTCATCTCACTTCAGCACGTCCGTATTACCTCCGATGCTTCACGCTACAGCAAGGCCGCCGCCTGTTTCTGCACCATACCGTCCACCATCATATCCTGTATTTCCACCGGGATACCAGGCAGAAGCTGCATCCGTTCTAGCGCCCGCTCATGGGCCTGTGTTGGCTGCCCCGCCGGTGAGCTCGTTTTCATCTACGTCTGCGATGTCGCTCCTGCCTCCGTCCGCGCCCGTGGTGCCTAATGCAGTTCCTCTTAGAGAAGTATCACTCCCTCAGCCACCAGGTAAGCCAGATAATTGTCCTCTGCCAGTAAATATGTCATCAGCCAGTAATGACGACAACCTTCAACACTTAATAAGGCAATTTGGTAGTATCGCTTTATCGCCCTCGCAATCACCATTGCTCAATGCAAATTTAGCCACCTTTGCCCCCTCTCCCTCGCAGTTAGCTGCCAGGCAAGTCATGCCGCGCGACTTACCCCCCTTTTCCGGCAACCCAGCCGACTGGCCGGTATTCATAAGCAGTTTTATGAACACTACACTTGCTTGTGGGTACTCCAGTGCCGAAAACCTTTGCCGCCTTCAACGAAGTTTGAAAGGCGCAGCATACGAGGCCGTTCAAAGCCGATTACTCTTACCAGAGTCAGTGCCCCACATCATGGAAACTCTCCATTTGCTATATGGTCGCCCAGAGCTGCTGATTGCAGCCCTCTTAGACAAGGTGCGCTCAGCACCACCACCAAAATTGGAAAAATTTCAAAGTATAATCGACTTTGGTATGTCTATTCAAAGTCTCTGCGATCACCTTGAGGTCGCTGGACAAACCGCACATCTCTCAAACCCTTCCCTTCTCGCGGAACTTGTCACCAAACTCCCACCGCATCTTCAAATGGAATGGGGATCATATCTTCAGGGATTCTCCGAGGTGAATCTCAAAACGTTTGGCCTCTTCATGTCCAGTGTAGTTAAAGCAGTGAGTAAAGTGACAGTGTATGCTAGCAGCAGCAAAAGAAATAGTGTGCACCCGAAGTCAAGAGGAAATGTGAATTCGCATCTCAGTGATACTAACGATAGTGCGGAAGCCAAGCCAGCTACTGTTCGAGAGGAAGTGAAGGAGTGTCCCGCTTGCAAAAACGTTGGTCATCGTATCCAGGATTGCCGAAATTTTCAATCTCTTTCTGTGGATGGCCGTTGGAAATGTGTCCAGTTGAACAAGCTTTGCCGAAATTGTTTGAACTCGCACGGCCGACGAAGCTGCAGGAAAACCAGCAATTGTGGAACAAACGGCTGCGAATACCGCCACCATCCAATGCTTCATTCGACGCGGAGTACCACGGTTTCGCAAGCGCAGCCACCAGCGAATAACGCAGAAAACCTTACGCATCGCCAGCCTAAACAGTCGCTGCTCTTCCGAATAGTACCAGTGACCCTGCATGGTCCCAGAGGAACAGTGGACACTTTCGCGTTTCTCGACGACGGATCATCTTTAACACTCATCGAGGATAGCCTGGTTAAAGAACTAGGTGCCGAAGGTGTAACGATGCCTCTGTGTTTGTTGTGGACGGCTAATGTGACACGCACAGAAAAAGGATCGAAGCAAATGTCGCTGGTCATCTCATCGACTGAAGGTAGACAGTACAAGTTAGATGAAGTACAGACAGTTAAGGAGTTGTCGCTGCCCATTCAATCGCTTTCGTACGAGCATCTTTCTGCGCAGTTTGCGCACCTTAAAGGACTTCCAGTGAAGAGCTACACTAAGGCGATTCCGAAGCTATCAATTGGAATCAACAACTTGGATTTGATGGTTCCGTTGAGAGTACGAGAAGGACTTCGGCGCGAGCCTATCGCTGCTAAAACCAGATTAGGCTGGTGTATTTATGGTGGTGCATCAAGCGATGGTCAAACGCTATCAGTAAACTACCATGTCTGCGGCTGTACTTCTGATCAAAATCTCCACAATCTAGTCAAGGACTTCTTTGCGAGCGAGGATGCTGGCGTGCAACCCGCAAGTGCTCTCTTGTCGGAGTTCGATAAGCGTGCTCTACGGATATTAGCGGATACAACGGTTCGAATCGGTAGCCGCTTTGAAACAGGTCTGCTCTGGAAATTTGACCATGTTGAGCTACCTGATAGCTATGGAATGGCTTTTCGACGGCTCCAGTGTCTCGAAAAACGAATGAGTCGTAATCCTGAACTCAAACATACTCTGCAGCAACAACTGGAGGACTACCAGATAAAAGGTTACGCGCATCGTGCCACAGAGGACGAGTTGACCAACGCCGACTTGCGACGCATTTGGTACCTACCGTTGGGAGTAATTACGAATCCCCGGAAGCCAGGCAAGGTTCGCATGATCTGGGATGCTAGGGCGGCCGTGAACGGAATCTCCCTCAACGATGTACTGCTGAAAGGTCCAGATCAGCTGACTTCCCTTCCTGGAGTGCTGGTACGATTCCGGCAGTTCAAAGTGGGCGTCTCCTCTGATATAAAGGAGATGTTCCACCAAATTCTAATTCGCAAAGAAGATCGCCATTCCCAGCGGTTTCTTTGGCGTAACGATCCTTCCAAAACACCTGATGTGTACCTTATGGATGTTGCTACGTTCGGCTCTACATGCTCCCCGGCGTCTGCTCAATATATCAAGAACAGAAACGCCAAGGAGTTCCAAGGGCTATACCCTCGAGCAGTTGAAGGCATCGTGGACAACCATTACGTGGACGACTCCCTAGAGAGCTACGAGTCCGCAGAGGAGGCGATCAAGGTGTCACAGGAAATGCGTTTCATTCACAAAGAAGGCGGATTTGAGCTAAGAAACTGGCTATCGAATAGCAGAGATGTCCTGGACGCTTTAGGAGAAGGAAAACCCGGAGAAGATAAGAGATTTGCAGCGGATAAACAAAACGATTACGAGCGGGTACTCGGACTCTTGTGGTTGACGCAAGAAGACACCTTCAGTTTCTCAACTGCGATGAAGCAGGAAATCAGTGATCTGATCAGGGCTGACGAACATCCTACCAAAAGGCAGATGCTGAAATGTTTAATGTCGCTGTTCGACCCGCTGGGCCTATTGAGCCTGTTTGTAGTGCACGGGAAGATTCTTCTACAAGAAGTCTGGAGAGAAGGGATACAGTGGGATGAAAAGGTGAATGAAGAACTGTATCAAAGATGGAAGAATTGGATAAGGCTATTCGAAGAGGTTCGCAGCCTCAAAATTCCTCGGTGTTACTTCTCATGTGCCACCAAACAGCGATACCAAGATCTCCAACTCCACATATTTGTAGATGCCAGCGAATCTGCGTATTGTGCGATTGGGTATTTTCGTACGTCGAACGCTGATGGAATTACCGAATGCGCGCTCGTCGCAGCGAAAACTAAGGTTGCCCCTCTGAAAACGTTATCAATCCCCCGCCTGGAACTGCTGGCCGCAGTACTAGGCGCTCGTCTGTCGCAGTTTATTGAAGAAAATCATACCGTACGCATTACAAGAAAAGTGTTTTGGAGCGATTCAGCAACCGTCCTCTGCTGGCTGCGGGCTGATCATCGACGGTATAAGCAATTCGTCGCATGTAGAGTGGGAGAAGTGCTGACGATCACCGATGTGGAAAATTGGCGTTGGGTTCCCACCAAGCATAACCCTGCTGACATCGCTACAAAATGGGGCCACGGGCCTGACATAACTGCGAACTCCATTTGGTTCAAAGGTCCTGCGTTTCTTGGATCGTCGGAACCGGCATGGCCGGAACAGAAAGTGAACAAGCCATCAACAGAAGAAGAGCTACGTCCCTGTTACACTCACAAGGCAGCACGTATTCCAGAACGTCTCGTAGAACTTGAGCGCTTTTCCCGATTAACTAAAGCAATCCGGGCTACCGCTTACGTTTACCGTTTCGTGGAAAACCTAAAGCGGAAGATCGCACGATGTGAAAGATTCGTTGGTCCACTATCATCGGAAGAACTCCAAAGTGCCAAAAACCTACTTATTCGAGAGACACAGTGGCAGTGCTTCCCAGATGAGATGACGGTCCTGAAGCACAATCAATCGAAGTCGATAACGGAACAAATACCCTTAGATAAAAGCAGTGCTCTTCATCAATTATGTCCAATGCTAGATGAGCAAGCCATTATTCGCGTCGATGGTAGAATTGGAGCGGCTCCAAACGTTGACAAAGAAACGAAGTTCCCTGTGATCCTCCCAAGGAAACACAAATTTACGATGTTGTTGCTGGACAACTACCATCGTAGATTCCTGCACGGAAACACTGAAACTGTGGTGAACGAGGTGCGGCAGTCATACTACATCCCACGGCTCAGGATGGCGGTCAATAGCGCAGCCAAGGCGTGTCAATGGTGTCGTATCTATAAGAGCTTACCGAAAATTCCCCGCATGGCACCTTTACCATTAGCACGAATGGCGTCCTTTGTAAGACCGTTCACCTATACCGGGTTAGATTTCTTTGGTCCGCTAATGGTAAAGATAGGGAGGAGTAGCGCAAAACGCTGGATAGCCGTTTTTACGTGCTTAACAATACGAGCGGTGCACGTAGAAGTTGCTCATAGCCTGACTACTGATTCGTGTGTCAAATGCATTCGCCGCTTCATCTGCCGCAGAGGAGCACCAGCCGAAATCTATTCGGATAACGGCACTAATTTTGTGGGAGCCGCTAGATTGCTGAAGGAGCAAGAGGAGCAGTTGGCCGTTACCTTTACAGGAACGGCAACCAAATGGGTGTTTAACCCACCTGGCACTCCGCACATGGGCGGAGCATGGGAGTGGATGGTGCGCTCCATCAAAGCTGCTGTAGAGACTGCGTACAACAATAACCGCAAGTTGGACGACGAGGCGTTGGAAACATTTATGGTGGAAGCTGAAGCAATTGTGAACTGCCGTCCATTAACGTACCTGCCACTGACGTCGGAGGAAAGTGAGGCACTTACTCCGAATCACTTTTTGCTGGGCAATTCAAGTGGCGTCCGTCATCCTGCAGTAGAAGCAACCAGTTCGTCGGATGCCCTCCGTTCATCGTGGCACCAAGTTCAACAACAGTTGGACGTATTTTGAAGAAGGTGGATAAGGGAATATCTGCCCACGTTGACAAAACGGCCTAAGTGGTGTGGTGAAGCACGAGCCATAGCTGACGGACAGTTGGTGCTGGTAATTGGCGAAGGAAACAGAAACGAGTGGACAAGAGGCCGCGTAGTTCAAGTGATACAAGGGGCGGATGGGAGAATTCGGCAAGCTATTGTTCAAACTGCGAGGGGGCTTGTGCGTAGACCTGTGGCTAGGTTGGCAGTACTGTTTCAAAGAATTATAGTTTATATTTTTAAAATAAGTACTGGCATCCTAGCTATCGATTTCAGTTTAAAGATTGCCAAAAGATTTATTTTGAATGGATATAAAATTTTTCATATAATCGAAAGTCGGCTTTCTGTTTTAGGGTAACTTTGATAATGGAGTATAAATCGAACAAAATTGAATGAGCTACGGAACTTTTATAAGGCATTACATACCTCTAGGCGTTTAACGTTATATGGGAATTTCTGACTTACAGTCACCCCACAGTTATGGATCAGCTAAGGGTCATTTTTAAGAATAAAATATGACTACAAATCATGATGACCTTGTACAAAGCAAAATTACCCGCCTGGCAATGCCGAATATGATTGTTTTTGAGAATTCATATAAAAAATCGCGATTATTTACGAAAAAGTGTCGATTTCGATAGAAATTTAAAACGTTGTCCATCCCACAGATGTGGATCAGTGGAACAGGAGGATCCCTAATATGGATCAAATCGACTCGTATTATGGATCAGAACACTACAAAAGCAATTTATCTGTGAATTAAACGTATGGTGTGTTAGTGAAAGTATACATTTCGGCGTTTCTTTCGGAATCGTCTTATCGTTGATTCATAACTGTGGTACGGGTTTCAATGCCCCACAGTTATGAATCAACGATTCTATGAATACGGAAAACATTTTATTTCATACGGATGAATAAAATATGCTCGAAGATATTATGATTGATTGCAATGCTGTACAGATTTATGGTTCACGTAGATAAAATGTGCTCTGCGTAATTGCAACTGTATTTGATGAGATATTCACCATTTAAGCCAATTTTGATCCATATCTGTGTGCTATCCATAACTGTGGGGTGACTGTAGATTACAAAAATGGTCCCAGTTTTTTAAAATGATATTCGCTAAGAGATTTGAGACCATATTCAAGTTCTATGATAACTAGGCTGTCAAAGATAAGTGACCATCTATTCAAAACTTCATCATATAGTGGTCGTAGAACAGATTGTTGGTAAGCGTTCCGAAAATGCTAAAATCTTTTCAATTTTTAAAATTCTTATATCAAGCCTCAAATGTTCTCAATTCAAATGAAAACAGCTGTTACCGTAATCCGGGGTAACATTGATCAGTTTTTGGGATATTTTTAAAATTTTTCATTTGAAAATGCAAATGTCGCAGGTTTTATATTTTTAAAACAAGTACTGGCACCCACCGCTCGTGACCATATACTGCATTTTGATTTACAAAAGATTTAAGTATGTTTAAATAAATGTTTTAAGTGATATTTTGATTTAGCTGATAACAGGGGTAACATTGATCACCCATGTAAACAACGTTCGGTAATATTGAAAATGTCGTTGCTTACTTAAATCATGGCCCCTGAAGCCGAATATGAAGACCAAACTCTTACAAATCATTTACTTTTTGAGTTATTTCAAAAATTAAATCACTTTGAACCGTGCAATACGCCTAAAGGTAGGTGTGGTAACCACGTGTTCTTTGATCAAGCGTGTATGCAAGACTGACTGCTGTGCTACCGAGCGTGTGCTGCTTGCGTACCACTACTGTGCGTTGAATCCAGAGTATAATACATATGCGCTGAACGAATAAGGCGCTCATCACCACATCCCCCTTTCTTTAATCTAAATGTTCTCATTTCAATACTTGGCCTGAATGAAGCTTTTGAAATACAAATTAGTATTAACTATAAGAAAACTACTTTCACTTGGTATAATTTATTGGACACCTTCATACCCCTACATTCTTTGAGCTGATGCGAGTTAGTGTTTATATTATTTAATATTTGATTTCAAATATTTTATTCACGATACTTTTTATTTGATAACTTTAATGTTCTCTAGTAGTACATGAAGAACATGCACTAGCCACCTCTCCCATTTCTTCAGTCAAACATAGTTTTTCCATAAGCTTGGTCTTTTCAACCAATTACATTGAAAATTTTATTATAGATCTTTGTCTAACGAAAGCGGGTCTTTGTTGCTGAATAGCAGCGCATGTTCTAGCGACAGAGGTAGCATGCATAATGCCTAGAGAATTAAAAATGTCCACTCAAAGAAATGAGCATACTACTAGGAGGCGATTGCCACCAGATGAATGATTTTCTTTTCCACGAACTATTTGTTTCCTGTTATTCAAAACCCTGATCACCACAGTAGGTAATTTCCTAAGGAAATTCTGAATTCTCAATAGTAGTTCGTTAATGTTGCTTAGTTGACTAAAATTATGAAAGATTTGACAACGGAATCGTTTTCGGCGATGCCATTTCTAGTAACAATCACATTTTCCTTGTTCATACCATTTGCAGAACTTGTGTGAGACATGAATCTTTGGTAGTGTAATCCATAAAGATAAAAATCATTGATTCAAAATGTTGATAAATTTACGCATGAATGAAATGCAATTTTCACAAAAACCTCAATTTTTATTAGCTTATGAATGTAAGAAAGAGAGGCATCATTCATGCTTTGAAAATATTTCATCAATAAATGATGATTTTAACTTTTTACGAGAAGGATCATACCGATCAATGTTACCCCGCTGATCAATGTTACCCCGCTGATCAATGTTACCCCGGATTACGGTACATGAAGTGTCATACCGTAAATTCGGGTGTAATTGATCAGTAGGGTGAAATTGATCACCGTGTCAAACGATTTTATTTCTTACTAATAGTGCACCAAATTCATTGCAACCTATAGTAAATGAACGGTGTTTGTCTTAAATAATGTATATTTGTGTAAAGTGAAGTTTTTTGTGTCACAGAATGTTTATTTTTATGGAAATAATGTAAATTTCCAGAATCAAGTTTGGTGTGAAATTAATAGCCATCCATAAACTTATAGTTCTAAACAAGGAGTTGGACATGGTGTAAACCTGAAAGTTTGTGAGGATGCTAAAATATATCTCCAAAACAGATTTTACTATCGAAACTCTTACCAATTTGCTCGTTTTGTTGTAAAATTTGATTTTCTGCTACAAAGTACAGAAATTTTTTGGAAATTGCCTACATTTAGGCGTTTTTGCGGTATTCTTGAAATTTAATTATTGATTATTTCCATAAATATTGTCTCGTTAAGAATTTGGCAAGCATATTTGAATTCAGAAGGCCCAAATTAAGTATGTAGAGTAGATTTCAAAACTAACAATAATCACATTGACAAGTGATCAATTTCACCCCGAAATGGGATCCTACGATTTTTTAATTTTGGACCAGATTTTTGGCATTAACATCACATTTGTTGAAAAATTTCGGTACATGAGCCAATGAGATTCACCGTCGTACTTGTTTTCCTGCATTTAGTTGTATGATATTGATAAAATTTCAGAAAGCATACCAAGAAAACAGTAAAAAATGATAGATTTCACCAGAAATTACGGTACTAATATTCTTTAGTGTTGCATTTGAGCAATTCTCGCTGAAACCAGGCCGCCATCGGCACCCATCGTTAGAATTCCAATTTTATGTCACTGATCGCTAGCTTTCGATAAAACTTAAGGGTGGTCCTTTTTGTTTTCTCAAATTGGTGGACCCCTCGTACGCCAGCTAGCTAAACAGTTTGCAAAAAAGCCCATTTTTTGATAAATCTTGGGTATTTCTTCACGTGATATGTCTCATATTTCCCTTGGAACACATACCAAACTTAATGGCATCGTATAGAGAAAGGATATAGCTTTCATTTGAAGTTAAAAATAATCCGGCGGCCATTTTGAATTTGGCCGCCATCTTGAATTTTGTTAGAAAAATCGTTTTTTCACCATTAGCGCACCGCTCGTTTTGAATTCTGAGATCACCATCAGAAAGCTGAGGAAAAATTGCATAAGATAGGCTACAGAAACTAGGTGTGCAATGGTATTTACCCTATGAAATGAACGATTTTCTAAAACATGTTCCACGATTTTGACGTATATGGCGAGTACAATCAATGCAAACATCATTTTTTGTACAACAAAGATACAAGTTTTCAATAGTTGGTGTATTTTTCGAGTCAGATGAAGAATAGGAGTATTATTTAGAGTGATAAAATCTGGCGGCCATCTTGGATTTTGACGCCATCTTGATTTTGACTAGTAGAATGAATTTTTCACCTTGGTTTAATCCATGATTTGATCCCTTTCCCTTTCCCTTGCTTTTGGAACATTTGGCAGCGAGTCTCAAATGCACTGTCACATTGAGATTTTCTCATGAGCAAGCATGGGAAACACTCACTCAGTTTTTGTGTTTCCCTCACTCGCTTCCACGCACAGTCGGGAGCGAGAAAGCCGTTTCTCTAACCAAGCCGAACGTTTCAATTTCCAGTGCCCATTCTGCTTCTTCGGCGAGCGCCAAGCGAAACTAAAAACGGCAACTGATTGAGTCGCTACCGGTTCTAAAAGCCGAAGGCAACCGAATGCATACCGAATGATTGTTTACATTCTGATTCCATTGGAGTGGCATTCGGATTTGAGTGCTGATGAGTGTTCACTGACTGGCAATCCACACCACGGAATGATTCAGTGAGTGGGAATCCGCTCACTCAGTTCAATGCATTCGGCGAATGGATGCTTAATGCTTTCACTCGTGCCTCGCAGATACAAGTGTATTGGTATTCACTTATCTTCGTGTTCCTTCCGATTCTTGCTTTTACACAATCGGTTTTGACGCTTTCATGCTACACTCCACCCAGTACGATTCAGCTATCACTGAATGTTCGGTAGCAGCAGATTTTTTGCTATTTCTTATCGGTGGCGTTCGGGCGAGTGAGTGAATTTTCCCATGCTTGCTCATGAGACGGCACATGAGCCAGTGCAGATGTGATCGTTTGAGCTAGTACATTGCTACATGAGATCTAAAAAAATGTGTCTCACCATAGCACGTGCTCAAGCGCGCGGTTATTTTTGTGCGCTCATGGCAAGCTGATCTCAAGCTCTTGATGTGAAGCGCGTATACATGATGTCTGATCCATGCACCATTTAATAGCTTTATACCAACTTGATATGAATACAGTGCCCCGTACGCAAATGAAATTGAGTCACTGTATGTATTTTGGAGAATTTTTCAAATCTGGAAATAATTTTCAAGACCTGGAAAAACCTGAAAATATCAGGGAATTGCATTTCTGTAAACGAGTAGACACCCTGCAAATGCAATCAAATTATTTATTAATGCAATATCGATCGACGCACAAGTTCACTATCTGACGTTTGAGCGGTGCCGTGCTATTTACGTGACCATGGCAACGAGTGAATTCGGCACCGCTCAAACGTCAAACTAGTGAACTCGTGCATTGATCCACGGACTAAAACATTTTGATGAAGGCAATAGTATACATGCTGATGCAAAAAATGCGCATTTGTAAGGTTCAGATAAGCGCGTAGCTTCAGCGTGGCATCATTTTTGGTAGAAATTGAATTCAAACAGCTGTTGTTACCGTAACTTACGTAATGGGGGGTACGGAATGAGTTCATTAGAATTTAGGTCGATAATTTCTTCGGCTGCCAATGAAAATGGAGTAAAAGTGCAGTAAAAAACTCAAGAGCTTTAGTGAGCAAAGTGCGGATAGTGATCTTGTGAAAACCACAACAATCAGCCCAGATTAGCGGATTAGTGGATTAAATTGTAAGGTGAGTATGGAAAATTACGTTGATGGTGTAATAATGGAACTACGAGATGAGTGGGTAAAAGTGGTCGAAGTGCCAGGAGATGGTAATTGCCTTTTTTATGCAACTATCCAGCAACTGTTCGGCAGAAAAACCTTCGATACGCTATTTTACAAAGAAGCCATGAAAGTACACATGGTTGAGATGAGGGATGCGAATTTCCGAGATTATCATGGCAGCAAACAAGTCCAGCTATCTGATTGGCAACTTGACGAAAAAATGAACCAATATCTGCAAAATTTAGCAAGAGACGGAATATGGGCCGGAGCAGAGGCGCTGATGGCTATTAAAGAAAATTTGGATTAGAATAAGACAATATAGATTGAAGGTGCAGCAAATTGTAAAGTACAGTAAGAGCTATTTATGAGCAGTGAGTCATCAGTTAAGTAAACTTTCTCATAATTAGGAAAGATACGACAAATTTAACATAGTTTTCGCATGGAGTACAAACTATGACTGTGCCCAAGTCGGCTATCGGTGATAGTTTCAGAAATTTGGTGATTTATCGACCTATTATAACCTTGAAATTCATACAAAATTACAAAGAAAACAGCAAAAAACGTTTTATACGTTTTTTTTACGATTTTCTTGAGAAAAACGCAAAGACATATACCGTTTTGATTCATATTACGGACAGTTTCAAATTCCGGACACTCTACTTTGTATGGGAAACATTTCACGCGAAATGTTTCAATTTTTGCTGTTCAAAAGTTCTCAATTTCAAGGCTCGTTTTAGAAAACTTTTTCCATAAATATCTTTGAAAATTTATAATGCCCAACTACCTTAGATGTCTCTTTGGTGGTTTAACGATTTCGAATGATGATTTGACTGTTCCATTAATGAGTATCATGAGCTGTCCGGAATTCGATTCAAAGTGTCCGGAATATGAGGCAAAAGTGAGGAAGCGTCCGGAATAAGAATCATGAAAAAGCCACACATTTTGATTTATTTAAAATTATTGAAGCTGCGGAAGCGTATTCTTCACCCACCGTTCGAAAGTAAAGGGCTTCCGACGCTCGATAGCGCTAAGGAATCATACAGAATGATTTATTTTGTATACTCTATGCTGGGTTAAATTTCCCTGAGTCCTTAAGTGTCCGTAATATGAATCAAAACGGTATAAATATATAGAGAAAACTAGTTTATCCTTTTTCTATAAACTCGGGTAGAACCAAAAACTCCAAAACACATCGTTCTTCCAAATCGAGGGTGGCGCTTCCCCTCAGTTCCCCTGCTCATTGATACAATATATTAAATTATAAGTAACTTGAAGTTTGAATAATAGCACGTGTCGTGCCAAACCGCCAGTTCAAACAGCGCCTCTACCGCCAAAAGCTTGAAGTTCCATCGCTCAATGCAAGTCAATTTTATTTCTTACTCCATACACAGCCACCGAATAGTCATTCAACGTTCTATACACAAGTAAAGTTTACCTGTTTTCCTCAAATGCACCCACACAAGCAAAATATAATCATCCATGGGAGAACAATAAGACCACTCCATCGGAGAGAAACTATCAAACAGAAGAAAATCGCCATCGGTTCGGATTTGCATCGGACGCAATTTGTCGAGTGCTTGGAAAATTCGGTCGAATAAGTGCAGTTTTGTGACAACTTAGAACAAAATTACGGTGCAAACAAGCGCAAAAGCGCTCAATCCAGCGGAATAAGGTGCAGTGTCTAAGTGAACGCCATTTGAAAGGCGAAATTTTTCATTCGGAAACCATTGTCGAGCTGGCAGAAAAGCATCGGTGAAAGAACTCCAGTTTCTGACCTAAAAATACTTGAACACAGAGAGAGCAGAGAGGGAGAGCGGGCGGCAGTAGGCGCATTCAGATTGTTAACGCATACTCTTTTGGGTTTGGATTCTCTCCTTCACTGTGCTGTAATCGCGGTTCGAGAGTGATATGCTAACGATGCTAACTCTCTTGATTCGCTCTTTTTTTCGATTGATCGTTGTGTTTATTTCTCACACTTGCATCCTTCTTCCTCCCACTTGGAAGTAGTAGGCAGCAGCATCTTTGAGCATCACTGCCGAAGGAAAATAATAGCCAAAGGTGTGAATTGTTGTGTTTTGCTCCTCTGGTGGACTTGTGAGCGTGTTGGGGGCATTGCAATCAACGCAATAAACTAATACAGCGAATGTGATAGATGTGTGATTGCGGGTTGGTAAAATATAGATGGTGCAGAAATAGTAATTGATAATTTTTGTTCGGGATCGACCAACAATCAATCATCTTTTCTGTTGGGATTGTAGTGTCGCACCCGTAGGTAGAATATAACTTATATGCTCTTCCAGCGATTTTTCAAAGTATATCTTGTGAAATTTATTCAAAATTTGCCCCAAAAAATTATAAAAATAGCTTTCCCTTGATCCTTCAGCAGAATATTCCAGTAGTAATTCTAGGAGATTCCCTCAAGGTTTTTACAGATTTTTTCCAAGAAAAACCGTAAAGATTAATTCCAAATTTTTCGAAAGAAATTGTTCAGAGATTTTTTTAAGAAACTCGACAAGTGTTTCTACGCCATTCCATCCACGGCAACTCCAAAGAATCGAAAAACATTATCGAGGGATTTTTCAAGAAAATCTATTGATAACTTTCAAAAACTTCATTAAACTCGACCCTGTGTATTTTTTTTTTCTAGAAATTTCTCTAGAGTTTTATGGAAGAATTACAACTACAGTTTTTCCTACCATTTCAACTAGAAACTTTTCAAAAATTCCTCAAAACCAGGTTGTGTTTTTGAGATATCCAAAACAAAATATCTTAACGAATTCCTTAGGAAAATTCTCGAAGGGATTCAATAGGAAATAGTCAGTACATGAACTCCTGAAGAAATTTAAGAGGTAAGCTAACCTCAGGCTGCAAATCTCTCAAATGAAGAAATCTATCCTAGCCTGAGTAAATTTTCCAAGTAAAGACTTAGGGCAAATACTTCAAATAGTTTTGATGAAATCCCTTGTGAAAATAATTGAAAAATTTGTCGTCATGTCTTACGACTTGTAAATTGTATTGTGAAATAAGATTTCATAAGATTTCAGGCAGGAACAACGGAAACGCGTCATCAAGCATCTTTGAACTTGTACCCTTGTTCGATAACGGAGAATTTGCTTTAATTATTGCTATGAACATTATATCAAACCGTGCTTCTTAAAAAAAATCATAGATCTCACCTTTGAAACCTTTGATTTCATTTTTTTGAATGGTAATGTGTTCAATGAAACCATAAATTGACTGATTCACAAACCATGATTTATGTCACACCTAAGTAGTTTTGGCTCAGTGCAGGATTTCAAACCATAGACAGTGTTTAACAGAATCAAACGATAACTATTTATGTTTAAGGCCGCACGAGACGTCATTATAATCACCCTATCCACTTGAAGTAGCAAATCTCAAGTACCACTCTATATAACGATGCGAAAAATGTATTATATAATTCTATATAGGTAGTGCACAACCCATACAGTTTTCAGCTTCATCGGTTCACTAAAACTCGAGATTTGCTTCTGCAAAGTTTTGATGAAAAGTGAAAGAGCGAGGCAAAAGATAGAAAAAATAACACGGTCTCCCGTGTTACCTTAATGTTGCTGATTGAAACGACAGATGTACGTTAAAAATAATGTGAATCGTACGTGTGAATAATTTTCAGTGTTTTCTTGGAACATATGTTAATGTGTCACGAATACGTATGATTTAAAAGCCAATCTATCTATCTATCTATATAAATAAAAATGGAATGGTATGTCACGAAATAACTTGAGAATGAGTCAAGGGATTCACATAATTCTTTCACAGGCGTGTTCGTTTAGGACTCCGACGTGTTTGTGTGGAAATAAAGTTATCAAAAACCACTGCTAATGGTTAGAAATAGATTAAAATCAAAATTTTACACTTTTCAGTGCTAATTACTAAAAAACTAACTGGCAGTGATCTAGAGTGCGTTGCTATTATCATGGTGGTGCTCAAGATCGAATATTGACATTGAATCTAAAGAAGCAATAGCAGGTTGGTTTATATCATCTAATTTACGGCACAAATATTTCAATTATTTTTTACCATTACATCCAGTTAAAAAAAAAATACAATACCGAGAGCTGAACGTGTCTGTATTGGTCGCCGTACACGTAATGCAGTTAATCAAAGAACCATTCGTGCAAGCTAAAATGAAGACCAACGGAACAGGATGAATATGACCACACGAAGCTGTAACGCTACAGTCCGATTATTGCAATCCCAGGAAGATCGCGCATTGCAAAATGAAGAGGCACACAAAAAGGCTTTAGAAGCATTAAATCAAACATTGCAGGATTTGCAAAACAACCCAAGTCTGTTCGGAGGTGCATTGATTCTTTTAGCCGGAGATTTTTTGGATGTCATTCAACGATCAACCGCAGTTGACGAAATCAATGCGTGTTTGAAATCGTCAAACTTATGGAGATACGGTTAAACACTTAAATTGACAACAAACATGCGTGTTGCATTGTTGAACGAACCATCCGCTGAACTGTTTTCACAGCAATTGATTGATATTGATAATGGACGAATTCCTGTTGATATAACCACTGGCTTGTTACCTTTTCCCATGTTTTTTGTCAATTCACCACTTCGAAGACGGAACTCATCAGTACACCAGACGTTGCGCAGAACTATAAACATCATCATTGGTTAAGCCAGCGAGCAATATTGGCAGCAAAAAATTGAGATGTTGACGAACTAAACATAATAATTAAAAATGAAATAGATGGTCAGCTACGATCTTACATATCTGTTGATACCGTGACAAGTCAAGACGATGTCGTCAACATCCAACAGAGTTTTTAAATTCGTTAGAACTGCCGGGATTACCACCCCATAAGCTGCAGTTGAAAGTCGGATCGGTATTTTTTTTATTCAAGTCATTACCAGTATTAATTGAGGAAACGTCCATTACATATGTCTTGCGAAATTGATTATTTACTACAAATTTATTATTTCCTTGCAAAATTTGTTATTTTCACTTTTGAAATCCTCAATAGCTTAATTTTTTCATGGACGAACCTTATAATACTTTAACCAAAAACTTATCGATATCAAAAATAATCCGTATCAATTTTACAGGTAATCATAATGTTACGGAACATCAATCAACCACGACTTTGTAATGGCACTAGATAAGCGGTGAAAAAACTTTTGAACAATATCATTCAAGCGAATATTATTAAGGGAAAATATGAAGGCGAGGACGTGTTAATTCCAAGAATCCCAATGATACCAACCGATTTACCGTTTGAGTTTAAGCGTTTTCAGTTTCATGTGCGCCTTGCATTTGCGATGACAATAAATAAATCGCAAGGACAATCTTTGGACGTTTGTGGCCTCAATATTGAATTTCCATGCTTTTCACATGGACAGTTAAACGTCGCATGCTCATGTGTTGGCAAACGATCAGCATTATATGTTTATGCTCCTGACTGAAAAACTTAAAACGTAGTGTATCAGAAAGCATTGGAATGTGTTAAAAAAGTTGACTCAATGAACTAAAATAAAATCTATTTAAAAATTGGGGTGGGTAATGTCTATTACATTACCGCGGGGTTGACGTAGAACTACGATGATTAGTAATTTGATTTGTCATGTGCATGAATTTGTAAGTGTACTAGTTTTGTGTTGTTATTGATCGGATGAAGTTTTCAGAAGTTAACTCTTTTTGGACTCATTTTGGTAGTCCTGAAAAGAACCATTTGTCGTTCTGTGGTTTCGAGAACCAGTGTATGGTGTTCCAGGAATAATGCCAGATGATTGAATTTGTTTGTTTGGTCGTTGCTTCCTTGTGTTGCTTGGTTGGGTGATCGGTTTCTGGCTCCAGCTGTAGTTCACCAAACTCCTCCAGTAGATTAGATGTTTGATAGCTCGGGTGCTTCGATCGTGGTAATCGATTGAATCGGTCCAGTGCTTTGGTCTGTAGCAATATCCATTGCATGAGCATTTAGGCTCTGTACATTGATACTCATCAATATGCAGGCTTGGCCGCTATGATCCAGTATTTCACGCAGTTCGTCTCAAAGCGTCACTAATCGATGATTGCCTAAGCGCTGCAGCTCATTCCTCAAGTCAACCCTTGGAATTGCTGCCTTTGGCGTGATGGAACTGGGAAGAATTGGTAGAGTTTGTCAAAAATAGTCCTTGCAGTGATGTAACCCGCGACAAACCAACATATACCAATTGCTGATCCTGGCTTTTGTCATAGTCGTACACGACCTCGGGGAAAGTTCCACCTTGCGACTTATGAACAGTTAAAGCACAGGCACTAACCATCGGGAACTGAATGCGTTTGCATTTGATTATGCCGCACAGTTTGAAAGTAAAATAAAAATTCTCTATACAGGAGTGAAATTGGAATTTCAAAACCAAGAGCCTTACATTGGCATGAAATATTTTGAACTCTTATAACTGTTTGCTGGTTCAACGAAATTCCTTGAATGGCACCTCAATTGAAAGACAAGACATCAAAGAATCATGTCGTTTACTTACTGAATCCCACATACCTGTCCAAATAGTTTAATAACTGTTTTAAAACAGAACGTTGATTTCAAGCAAATTTATAAATAGGGGTGCTAGAGAAAATTTGACGTCATTTGCTTTCAATTCTCCGCTTCGTTCGCATCTCAGCAGGCAACAGATCGTCTTGCTCTGACCGGGCGTGCTTCTCAGGCACAGACATCGACAGCGAGGGACCTCCCCGTTTGTCTTGCTTCGCTCAAATCAAACTGTCAAGCGAGCGAGAGAAGATGCCGTCCGAAGCCAAAGTCATCACCGCTGCCGCCGCCAAGAAGAAGAAGAATATGAACCAGTCCACAAGACGCTGCTGCAGTGCCATCGGGGTGAGTGCTCAGCATTCCACAACAATTGTAAAATAGAGTGGCATTTCCAACAGCGTCTTTGATGTTCCATATTTTGTGGGAACACTTTGATTAGCAAAATTATCACATGTAACAAAATTGTGACATATTAAGAATGCTTTTGAAAAGAAATTTTCATTGAACAATTTTAATAATTTTGGCACCCATGGATCAGAAATTTACCGTCATAATAAAGAAAACTATTGATTATCAATATCTCTTATTGAATATTTAGTTAATGTCAACCCTTCCAGCAATTCATGTTCGACCAATTTCTCACGCATTAGCATTCTCCGCAATTTTCAAGTAATTCTAAGCCCAACACATTATTGGCACATATTCATTTCCCAGATTGGTCGATCAGAAAGCGAAGAGCACAAAAGGGAGGAGCATCATCTGCTATTCTGAGGTTATAAAACATGCTGCCTTCGTTGGATTCAGTTACATTCCATTTCCGCTTTCGAGCTGGTAAGAGCTCCTCCGAACTTGCTCAGCGAGAAGTACCTCGCTGCTAGAAATCTGCTGAGCTGTCATTCTTCAAGCTGCCAATCCAGCATCTGGTCTGTGAAATCGCTCAAGATTTCTAGGTTGACCGATCCGCGCTTCTAGATTTCGCCTCGTGGTAAACTCGTGGTCACAGCATCCAAGCTCAATCGGCCCTTTTCAGGGCCAACATACGTTCATAAAACGGTTTATTGGATGATATTTACTGATTTATCTATAATGATCTAAATATCGCGGTATACTACAATTTGGTTCACATAATTTACCCCACATAATTACATGAATTTGAGAATTTACCACTGCAGCGCCGTCGGACCGTAATAACATCATGCTACTCAGCATTGTATGGTATTTCTAACAGCATCGTTGATTTATCATATAATGGGGGACACTTCCTAAATTCTCGAGTATTAAATTGGAAAATGTATTAAAATTGCGACAGATTTTAAATACTGTTCAATAAACTGTTTCCTGACCAATTGTAATAAGCAACTATTGATCTGAAATTTTTCTACATGTTAGTCTATTGCGTTAATCTGAGAAATAGGCTATATGAAATTGATGCCTTGGCAAGGGATGTACAAGATGAGCATTATGTATTAATTTTCCAATTTCCGTACTCGAGAATTTTGGAAGCGGGGGCCGTGATGCTCGGGATGGATTGTCCTCCATGACTGGTCCTGGCTGGAAATATTCGTGGGGAGAAACTCGACCCTTTGATGCAGGAATTTCATTAACAACTCTTTGGTAAAGCAGAAATTTCTGATAAAAGTGAACTTTTTCAAAACAACTCTTATTGATTGGAATATTTATCATCTTCTTCTTCTTTCTGGCGTTACGTCCCCACTGGGACAGAGCCTGCTTCTCAGCTTAGTGTTCTTATGAGCACTTCCACAGTTATTCACTGAGAGCTTACTATGCCAATGACCATTTTTGCATGTGTATATCGTGTGGCAGGTACGAAGATACTCTATGCCCTGGGAAGTCGAGAAAATTTTCAACCCGAAAAGATCCTCGACCGGTGGGATTCGAACCCACGACCCTCAGCTTGGTCATGCTGAATAGCTGCGCGTTTACCGCTACGGCTATTTGGGCCCATGGAATATTTATCAACAACTCTTTGTTAAGTAAAATCATCCTTAATAACTCTTTGCTCCATCGCCAAACCAAACCATTTCATTGAATTAATCAAGTACAAGAATATGAATGGTAAGGAGAGGCAGATGGTGTATATTTTGCTGGCGTTACTTTCCAACAGGTCGCCGGTTGGCGCTGACTGCTAATCCGTCCACTGAATGATTTTCAGTTGTTGCTTTCGCTCTCTGGTTCCGTTCGCTACTCGCACACTGCTGTGGCTTTCACGCGCTCTTCTTTGCTGCTCCGCTGCTTGATCCGTTCGTTATGCCGTTCGATTTGTGAATGAGCTGGGAGCAGAACAACCAGTGGTTTTATTTGCTCGAGCTTCGTTCACCGATGGCGAGTGGTGGGGCTCTCGCTTGGTTGTTTCGTCACTCCGTTCGCTACTCGCACGCGATTGGTTATTGCTTTCGCGCTTTTTTCGTTGATGGTGTGATTCTTCGCTGAGAAATAAAAACTTCAACTCTTTTAATTTTTCATGCAAAGTGACCAACTTTGATAAACTATATCTCAGTTATTTATGGACTGATTTGAATGAAATTTTAACAAAATATCAGAAATAACTTAAATTTTACCATATGTTTTTGAGTGATTTTTCCAATCACACGTTGAAAAGCAGTAACGGTTTGACTAAAGCGAATTTTTTGACGATTTTTTATGATTGACATAACTAAATATATTGAAGGAATAGCTTCATGGTATCTTCAGAAAAGTTGTAGATTTTGACGAGATGAATAAGTTTGCTGAAGACAGTTTTTGTGTAAGGCTATCAGATTTTAAGATAAAAAGTTTTGAATTTTTCGTCGAAAATTACAGTTTAGTCAAACCGTTATTACTTATAAACTTGTGATTGGAAAAATTTTCAAAAATATATGTTAAAATTCAAGTTACATCTGATGTTCTGTGAATGTTTCATTCGAAAATATTTCCATAAATAACTGAGATCTAACTTACCAAAGTTGGTCATTTTGTATGGAAAATCGAAAGAGTTGCAAATGCATGCGAATAAGTTGGGGCCTTCCTTAGCCGAGTGGTTAGAGTCCGCGGCTACAAAGCAAAGCCATGCTGAAGGTGTCTGGGTTCGATTCCCGGTCGGTCCAGGATCTTTTCGTAATAGAAATTTTCTTGACTTCCCTGGGCATAGAGTATAATCGTACCTGCCACACGATATACGAATGCAAAAATGGAAACCTTGGCAAATAAAGCTCTCAGTTAATAACTGTGGAAGTGTCATAAGAACACTAAGCTGAGAAGCAGGCTCTGTCCCAGTGAGGACGTTAATGCCAAGAAGAAGAAGAAGAAGAAGAAGATGTGAATAAGTTCTCTGTTTATTCGACAAACAAACCTAATATTTCATGGGTACACAACAGCAACAGAGTACATACACAGGGATTTAGTTGAAATCTGGAAACGTAGCTCAATCTTGAAATCTTGAGCAATTTCACAAACCAGATTCTGGATTAACAGCTCAGCAGGCTTCTAGCAGCGAGGTACTTCTCACTAAGCAAGTTCGGAGGAGCTCTTACCAGCTCGAAAGCGGAAATGGAATGAAACTGAATCCAACGAAGGCAGCATGTTTTATAACCTTGGAATAGAAGATGATGCTCCTCCCTTTTGTGCTCTTTGCTTTCTGATCGACCAATCTGGGAAATGAATATGTGCCAATAATGTGTTTTGCTTGGAATTACTTGAAAATTGCGGAGAATACTAATACGTGAGAAATTGGTCGAACATGAATTGTTGGAATGATTGGCATTCCCTAAATATTCAATACGAGCTATTGATAATTAATAGTTTTCTTTATTATGACGGTAAATTTCTGATCCATGGGTGCCAAAATTATTACAATTGTTCAATGAGAATGTCTTTTCAAAAGCATTCTAAATATGTCGCAATTTTGTCACATGGGATAATTTTCCTAATCAAAGTGTTCCCACAAAATATGGAACATAAAAGGCGCTGTTGGAAAAGCCACTCTATTTTGCAATCGTTGTGAAATGTTGAGCACTCACCCCGACGGCACTGCAGCAGCGTCCACGAGTACAATCTCAAATGGTTGAGTCATAAATTATTCACGACAAATGAAATTTTGTATGAGGCCGTGAAATTGATTTAGGAATACTAGAAGTTATAAATAAAGTCGGAAATATTTCTCTTTTAACTCTTTTCCACAAATTTGTTGGCTCTGAAAAGAACCGATGGCTTTGTTAGCTTCGATGTTGTTACGAATAACTGCTCGGACCAGCAAAACTCAGGGGGCTTCTGGTATTTGCTCCTAACGGGATTGCTTCTTGACCACCAATGATGATTTCATCACGAGTCGAAATTTTGAAGCGCGGGTCAACAGCTCCTCGGCCGATGAAATTTGCGGCGGCGATGACGATGGCTGGGTGAACGCAAACAAGCGGTGAACCACAAAGCGAGAATGACTCGCCCGACCGTGTTCACAGTTCGACCGCAATTTCTCCTGTGGACTGCTTCCTCTACTTCTTCTAGGCGGCGGCAGCGGTGATGGCTTTAGCTTCGGACGGCATCTTCTCTCGCTCGCTCGACAGTTTGATTTGAGCGAAGCAAGACAAACGGGGGCGTCCTTCGCTATCGATGTCTGTGCCTGAGAAGCACGCCCGGTCAGAACAAGCCGATCTGTCACCTGCTGAGATGCGAGCCAATCGGAGAGTGAAAAGCAAATGACGTCAAATTTTCTCTAGTCACCCCTATTTATAGATTTGCTTGAAATCAACGTTCTCTTTTAAAACAGTTATTAAACTATTTGGACAGGTATGTGGGATTCAGTAAGTAAACGACATGAAGCTTTGATGTCTTGGCTTTCGATTGAGATGCTAATCAAGAAATTTCGTTAAGCCAGCGAAAAGTTATAAACGTTTAAAATATTTCATGCCAACGTAACGCTCTTGGTTTTGAAATTCCAATTTTACTCCTGTATAGAGAAGAGAGACGTACTTCTACGTCAAAAAAAGTAATATCCCAAAACTTCATTCAGTTTTTATATGACAATAGCAAATGGAAAGAAAATACTACAGCACATTTAATGCAAACTGATTCAAAATAAGGGCAGAACAACGTTTGCCGGGACAGCTAGTCAAAAAATAATAAATGACTGTTTTTAATTCTATAGCTCTCAATTATGCCAATTATTTTATTGCTTTTCAACGGAACATTCAGCCTACTGCCGCCACTGATTTCAAGTGTTATAGTTGGAAAGCGAGATCTTCTACTGTGATGTTAATTATCGTGACCTGACTGTACAATTATCGTGAATCATTTTGGTGACATAGTGTTTGATAACCGAACCTAACTGTAGCGTAGTGATATGAATGCTAAAACAGAAGCAATCAGATAGCGACTAAAAATCCCAAAAATCCACTTGATTCAAATTGAGCTTAGCAAAAAACATCACATTACCCAGTTTTGCGATTATCGCATACATTCAAGGTGGTGTTAGAAGATGTAGGCATTCACTCTCAGCATCTCACTTTGCTTGTTTGCTGTTAACTGATAGGACGTTAATTTTCGCGTCTACGTAATTTGTGCTTTTGGCGATCAGATCAATTTTCGGAACCGATTTCCAAAGTGAAAAATCAATGTTCAAACCTTCGAGTTAACGTTATAAACTGTTATCAGATGCAAATACTGCAGAAAAAGCTGTGATTTAACCGATTTGTTTACAATTTATGACATTAGTCGACAGGGTGTCAATGTATGCGTGAATTCAATCCCGCAGATAAAACTACGACGGAAGGTGTGTTTGTGTCAGCGTTGTAAAGTGCATTGGAAAAGTAGAAATCTTCATAACTGGCGATTATAAACAGGGATCGTTCTGTTGTCAACTGCGACGCGTAAAAACTGTGAAAAACAAGTGTTTGGGTTGATCTACGTTGTGGAAAATGGATCGTGTCGATTCGTGGACGAACGTTATCAATCGGACGAATGGAAATCATAATCGTGAATAAACTTGTGAACCATTTGCAGAAATCAGCGAAGATTATCATCGAAGAAAAAGTTATTAATGATCAAAGGTGGGCACCCACACCGACATACGCCGAAGAAGTACTGGAGTGATTAAAGTGGAATCCGAAGCACGTGTGAATGTGTTCGTTATTAATGTAAACATAGGCCATACAAATGCAGAGGCGCTGTATGTACAAACAAAATATTTGAAACGAAAAAAAAATGTAGGCTTAGGCAGTTTTTGGTCATCAACCAACACATCGGACCTCCGTTTGCTGCTAAATCAATGAGAAGATAGTTTTTTTGCATCAATCACTTCCTCCAGTGTCCATCAGTTTTATAGCAAAATTTCTATATCGTCCATCGTCTTCGTTAGGAAAATGGCTTACGCCTATCGTAGCAAGTGCATCTAGTAACTGTCGAAGTTCATATCTTAACCGTTGTGAATTGGTATTCAGTGAAATTAGAAGCGATTCAAATGATGGAAACTCTTACCGAACCAAGTATCGCTCCGGAACTCCGCAGTGGATCTCTCATTCCGACCTCCCCGGACGAGGATCGCTCTATTGAACACCACCACAACAACAACAACGACGACGACGATGAAGACGTCGACCCGAGCAATCTCCTCGAAGAGCAATCCCAGTCATCCCAGGGCAGCAGTAGTCTAGTGTCACCTCCGCCAGGTGGCGGAGGAGGTGACGTTCCGGAAGAAACCATAGAAAACATTGCCCGAGAGCTACAGCACAGCAATGCGAGCTCGGACAGCACCTGCAACGATAACACAAATGATTCCCAACCGGAACCGGGCCAGGACAATACAGAATCCAGCAGTGCCCCTCATCCGGGTCCGGCGGCGGAGCACGAATCTCCCTCACATGCGGTACAACCCGAGCAGACAGCTCCGATACCCAAGGTGCACATTGCACCCATTTCCAATGGCAGTTTGGCGCTCAAGTCGTCCGGGAAACCGACGACGATGCGAGATCTTGACCGGAAGATGAACAAATCTTCCCGCGGCCGGTCCAAACGGCGCGCCATGGTGGCCATGTATCAAAGTGAGGTAAGAAAAAAATAACGTTTCTTTAGGTATGTCTGAGGGTTTTGTTTCATCACCACGTCGCAAACAATACTAAAAATAAAATAATATAGCTATTGACGATCAACACATGAAAATACGTGATGCAGTTTTTTTTGTCATCAGGTCAAAATTATTAAATTTTGTAAATTTTGACCATGATATCAACAAATTAGAATTTAGTTTTCAATAGAGAAATGATTATGTCGAAAATCGAGGCATTTCAAAGTGAAAAACGTGAAAAGTACAGTAGTCTAGGGGCAAGACAACTTTGATAAGTATCAATACTTATTGCTGTGTGCGTTTGAAATGCAAATTTGAAATGCGAGGACGCTAAATGCGGTAAGATTTTCCACAAGCAATCCGATGTCAAAGATAGCTTTTCTTAGCTAGGTTGGCAGTGATATTGCTAAATGTTGCTAGCTGTCCTTTGATTGTTTTGTTTTACCGCATTTGAAACGCATTCAGTCAAGATTAGCATCTCAAAGGCAAACGGCAATATATGATACCGTCAAGGCGCAGAATGAATCCAGTATGCCATGCAATTATTTATTTATTTATTAACTATCAGTATGTCAATTTGCTATGAGATTAACCAAAGCAATATGTACAGTTTTGTTATCCAAGTCAAACATAGTTTTTTTCTTCTTGAAAACCATAATCAACCGTTATACAGGCGACTCTCCACATCTCGATGTTCTACATCGATATCTCTCCCTATGTCGATGATTTCTTTAGTCCTTTCAGAATAAAAATGTCCCTCTCTATATCTCGGTATCCTCCTTATCTCGATATCTCCATATCTCGATGTGAAGGCGAAGGAATCGACTATCTCGATGCGTGGGAAATTTATTGCAAGAAATGGTCAAGAAAAGCAGTTTTCTTCGATCACAGTACGCAGTTGAAAAGAAATGTCAATTCAAATAGAGCTCACTGTAAAAAATTTCGTGACCATATCTTCCGCAGAAATTTTTACTTTTCTTGAGCGAAGCAGCATACTTAGCTTATATGTCGATATTATCAATCCATTATCAAGGAATACTATACCTGATTTTCGATCACGAAATGAGGTCAGATTGTTCATTATTCTCCCTATTATCTTGACAACGGAGTGGTTTTCAATCTAGTATTCATTAAAAGTATGTTCTTTGTTTCGATCTCTCCCTATTTCGATGGTCCCTTCGATATCGAGATTTGAAGAGTCGATTGTAATGTACTGTAACAGAATAACTTGATCATCTCTAGTAGGATGGACCGCACGATCATTGGCTCAACAATGATTCAGTGTAGGTCTGAGCCGTCGCTTGTCCGGTCACCTTTTCATAAGCACTGTTCGTTAAAAATTACAATTTTGTACTTCTTTCTATACTCATACAATGTGACACTTTATTTCGTCTTGTCGTACATTAACCCATTAACCCTAACAATATTCCTGGATTTCGACTATTCGCACGCGACTCACTGTGGGCTTTACTGTAACCTTACAAGGGGGCGATTTAAAGCTCTTTAAACAATGCGATCGCTTAAGTATTGAAAAAAAAAAACCTTTAATTTTAAATTATAAACATACAAATGAAGTTTTTTTTCTGAGTAGCAGCATTGGAGTACTTGGGCAAAGCAGATTAAGAAAATGACAGCATTTGCTGGACTCCAATGCTCTCATAGTATGTATGTAATAGAACCTACAATTCTAAATGCCTTTACATCACTACATCTGAATGCATTAGAAGCGAAATGTTAGTTCCTTTCTACTGCGATTGTGCACCATGGCTTGATCGACGTGATATGCTCCATGCCACGGTATCAGGAAAATGAATGTACGTCAACTATTATTCCTAAACCTATGAATAAAAGGCTAATTATCACAAAAATATAAAACCTGTGCCTGATTTGAACCTACTTTACTCTTAAGCTAAGGATGCTGTTTCGCTCAAGAAATGTACAGCAATTTCTGTACCGAATGGGCAAAGAAATTTACTACAGAAAGCCCCATTTAAAATGATATTTCTTCTCAACTGCGTTAAAAAAAATGAGATTTTCTTGACCTTTTCTGGGAAGAAATTTTCCACACATCAGGCTAGGCGTTTTTGTTTTCGAAAGCAACCAGTCTTAAGCTTGTGACAACTTGTTTATTTTGTGTGGCATCAAATATTAGAGATATTAGAAGTATTAATCCTGATATTGGACAGTGTCCTGCCCCTAGACCAGGGGTTTTCAGACATTTTGGCTCGTGGAGCACTACATTTATGGTTTCAATTGAGACATTTGCGCATTCAAATGGAATTTTAATTGGTTACGCCAAACAGTTCGAAAGATGGTTTAAACGGCTTTTGTTTCTGAATCTTACAACTGAGAAAAAGTTTGTCAGCCACATTTTCCTACTTATTTTAAAAATTCTCATTCAAAATTGTGCACGGACCGCTCTGTGCGTAATAATAAAAAATGATAAATATTCTAGATATACACACTCAGATTAGATTACTGGGTTCGGTAAAATTCTACTGGGTTTTTGAACTACCGAAAAAGCCAGTAAAATTATCGTTATGTATGATTAAATGGAAAATATCCCCAGGTTTTATTTTTCATTGATAATTGGTATTAAAATATAGCCCACCGCAAAATTTCAAATAACAATTCCTGTTTTTTTATTTTTAACAAATTTTCTTAGTTTACTGATTTTTTCGGTAGTTCAAAAACCCAGTAATTTTTACCGAATAGTTTGAGTGTGTTATTGTTGTGCAGAAGAAATTTAAACAACTGAAGTCATCCTTACGTTTCTATAAAAGAAAGACCAATACAGTTATATCAATTAAATAATTCTCTTAACAACTATCGTCAAATATGTTGACTCATCAATTTGTGTTTGAAATTTGGTATTTTCAACATTCAATTGGCTTTTTATCATCACATTTTTAATAACATCTGAAGGGAAGATGTGCACACTTAGAATAAATCACAGTACCCTGTGAAATAAATCACCGAATTTGAACTGTAAACAACAAAATTACAGATTTTCCTATAAAATCTACTTTTTTTACAGACAAAATCCGTGAAATCTACTATTTTACCTGAAAAATCCGTGAAACAAACAAATTTACTGTAACCCTGTGAAATACTAACGAACAGTTCGACAATAACATTATTTTCACCGAAATACTGTGAAATCGTTTGACAGCCGCTCTGGCAGGCACGAGCTCCTTTTGTTTCAGTTTTTGCACACCACTGACAAGCAGTGAAAGCTGACTTAGAGGTAGCAAGCCTGCTTCCTGATCAGTACGTCGAGAGTTTGATTCCCGGTCGAACCATTTTCGAGTTTTTCTTTATGATTTTGTTCAAAAATTGTATAGATTTATCGGTGACTTTTCACCGAACCTTATTACAATGAAATTGAACCGTATTTTTTTTTAAAGTGTGAATTGAAGTCCCTACTCTCGTTTTCGAAAGCTTGAATCTTAAGAACTATTCAGTACACTGAGCTGCAGATTTCAGGAATTTTACAATCAATGAACGATCATTCGCTTGGTTCAAAACAATTTTTCTTAAAAGTTAGTTTTGCATTCATTATTATTTTTATTTATTTGGTTTTACATCAACTAGCTTGATAAATCCTCGCCAACAACATTTTGCCAATTCACTCGGTTCATGGCCGCTTCTCTCCATCCTCGACTGCGACCTACGCTCTACAGGTCCTGGTGCACCTGGTCAATCTACCTAGCTCGCTGCGTTCCACGCCTTCTTGTTCCGACCGGATCCGAAGCGAACACCATCTTTGCAGGGTTGCTGCCCGGCATTCTTGCAACATGCCCTGCCCATCGTATCCTTCCAGCTTTGGCCACCATCTGGATGCTGGGTTCGCCGTAGAGTTGGGCGAGCTCGTGGTTCATGCTTCGCCGCCACACACTGTTTTCCTGCACACCGCCAAAGATCGTCCTAAGCACCCGACGTTCGAAGACTCCAAGTGCTTGCAGGTCCTGCTCGAGCATCGTCCACGTTTCATGTGTGTAGAGGACTACCGGCCTTATGCGCGTTCTGTACATGATACATTTGGTGCGGGCGTGAATCTTTTTTGACCGCAGCTTCTTGTGGAGTATAGTAGGCCCGACTTTCACTGATGATGCGCCTCCGTATTTCACGGCTAACGTTATTGTCAGCCGTCAGCAAGGATCCAAGGTAGACGAACTCGTCGACCACTTCGAACGTAACCCCGTCTATCTTAACACTGCTATCTAGACGAGCCCTGTCGCGCTCGGCCCCACCAGCTAGCATGTACTTTGTCTTGGACGCATTCACCACCAGGCCAACTTTCGCTGCCTCGCGTTTCAGGCGGGTGTACAGGTCTGCCACCTTTTCAAATGTTCGGCCGACAATGTCCATATCATCCGCGAAGCATACAAATTGTCCGGATCTCGTAAAAATCGTACCCCGGCTGTTGAGCCCGGCTCTCCGCATAACACCTTCAAGCGCAATATTGAACAACAGGCACGAAAGTCTATCACCTTGTCGTAGTTCCCGGCGGGATTCAAACGAACTGAAATGTTCGCCTGAAACCCTCACACAATTTTGCACATCTTCCATCGTCGCTCTTATCTGTCTCGTGAGCTTCCCGGGAAAGCTTTTCTCGTCCATGATTTTCCATAGCTCTACGCGGTCGATGCTATCGTATGCCGCCTTAAAATCGATGAAAAGGTGATGCGTTGGGACCTGGTATTCACGACATTTTTGGAGGATTTCCCGTGCAGTAAAGATCTGGTCCGTTGTCGATCGGCCGTCATCGAAGCCGGTTTGATAACTTCCCACGAACTCGCTTACTATAGGTGATAGACGACGGAAGATGATCTGGGATAATACTTTGTAGGCCACATTTAGAATGGTGATCGCTCGAAAGTTCTCACAATCTAACTTGTCGCCTTTCTTGTAGATGGGACATATTACCCCTTCCTTCCACTCCTCGGGTAGCTGTTCTGTTTCCCAGATTGTGCCTATCAGCCGGTGCAGACAAATGGCCAGCCTCTCCGGGCCCATCTTTATGAGTTCAGCTCCGATACCATCCTTACCAGCAGCTTTATTGTTCTTGAGCTGGTGAATGGCATCCTTAACCTCCCTCAAAGTGGGGGTTGGTTGGTTTCCATCCTCCGCAGTACCGACGAAGGCATTTCCTCCGTTCTCCTTACCTCCATTGCCTGTGCTCTCAGCGCCATTCAGATGTTCGTCGAAGTGCTGCTTCCACCTTTCGATCACCTCACGCTCGTCCGTCAAAATGCTCCCATCCTTATCCCTGCACATCTCGGCTCGCAGCACGAAGCCGTTGCGGGATGCGTTGAGCTTCTGATAGAACTTGCGTGTTTCTTAAGACCGGCACAGCTGTTCCATCTCCTCGCACTCCGTCTCCTCCTGGCGGCGTTTTTTCTCCCTAAAGAGGCGGGTCTGCTGTTGCCGTTTCCGTTTATAACGCTCCACGTTCCGCCTGGTCCCTTGCTGCAGCATGACCACCCGCGCTGCGTTCTTCTCCTCCAAAATCTGCCTAAATTCCTTATCGAAGCAATCGTTCCGTCGACTCCGTCCCACGTACCCGACGTTGCTCTCAGCTGCATCGTTGATGGCTGCTTTCACTGTTCTCCAGCAGTCCTCAAGAGGGGCTTCATCCAGCTCATTGGAATTATCAGGGAATTTTATTCAACCTGGAAAAAACCTGGAATTCTCAGGGAATTTCGATCACAATCAGGGAAATTGTTTTGAGGCCGTAATTCATGATAAAATATATTCACGACAAAGAATTTTTGCGTCAAAACCCAAAGTCATATCTAGGGCTGGTAGCAAGTTTCCTTTTAGAGATTTGGTCTTTATTTATATGCAAGTCTCTAAAAAGTCTCTATTTTTGATGAAAAGTATCTCAAGTCTTTATTTTTCCCAAAATGATCTCTAAAGTCTCTTTTTTCCTTATCTTTCTTATATGTCATTAAGATGCATTATGAAGCTTCAGGAACTATCCTACTGGCTTCTCCAGGGATTTAATCTAAAATACTATCAGGAATTAATATAGGGTTCTCTTCAGAAATTCTTGAAGAAATTCCTCTACCAATTCTTTTGGTAATTTTTCCAAGGATGCTTGAAGGATTTTTTCCTGAATTTGCTTAAGGAAATCATTGAGCACTTCAACGTTAGTACTTCTAGTAATTTTCTCAGGGCTATCCTAGGACTTCCTTCAGATATTTTTTCACTAACTTTTTGACCGAATTCTCCAGTAGTTACTCTAGAATCTCTTTTTTTTTTAGGAATTTCTCCAGCATTAAATTCTAGGATTACTGCAGTTCTTCCAAACATTTTTCAATGAATTACTCAAAAAATCCCCATGGAATATTCAAAAGTTCAGTTTATACTAGTTAACAATACAGCATTTTTTTTCAAGAAATCCTCCGATCATTCCTACAACTTTTTTAAGGATTTCCTAAGTATTTCCAGGAGTTCCTTCACAAAATTCTGCTGGATATTATCCAGAGGCTCAATTGATTTTTTTTTCTTTTTTTTCAATTATCTTTGCAATAATCTAGAAAATTTTGTAAGATTTCATCAAGATTGAGTTCCCCTAGAAATCATTATTTATCAAGTGTGACTTAAGAACTTACACAAGTTTTAACAGAAGTTACCTTTCGATTTGCTTTACGAATACGTAATGATTTTTTTTCCTCAATTTCTCAGCTTTCTGGAAAATTTTATTCACGTTTCCATGGAGAAATACATGGAACACTCCTGGAAGAGTGCTTGTTTTTTTTAACTTCCTTAAAAATCCTTTAGAATTATTGGATGACTTCCCGAAGAAATCTTAGGAGCAATCTCTGGACTAATTCCTGAAAGTATATTTAGAGATATTTGTAGTTAAAATCTTGAAAAAATTATGAAGGACAATTTTGTAGAAAATTCTAAGAAATCCTTGGAGACATCTGGAGTAGTTTCTGGTTGAATATTCCAACATGTTTAAAACTGGAGTCTTAGATTATATTCTAGAAAAACCGATGAAACAAACACCGGATAAAGTCCTGGGAAACTAAGGGCTTTCTTGATTAGGAGTAATATATGAAGACATTTTGTGTCGCAATGCCACGATAAATTTCCAATTTGTCCAATTTGATTTCAAAAAAAAAATCAGAGGGGGTTGTGTACGGTCGCAACATTTTAGATTTTTAATTGACACCCAGTATATTGCCGTAAGATGTAGTTAACATCAAAAGAAGAATGAGCGAAGAAGCAGAAAATAGTCTCCTTTTATAGTGCGCTTCCCAACCCAAAAGAATCGTGGAAGACAATATGAACGAGTTTGGTTGCGTAAGAAAGGGGTCGACATTTTCCCAATTTTCGATAGTCTATCGTCAAAAAATCAAAAGTTTTCTCCATTTGAGTAAAATGTTATATAAATTTCCGACCGATTGGTGGGAAAATATTGAAAATCTACCGATAAATGGCTGAGTTATTAGTATTTAAAATCTTACATAATGTCGCGACGGTCGCAACATTTAGATTTTCAATTGACACCCAGTATATTGCCGTAAGACGTAGTTAACGTCAAAAATATTTTGGAAAAGTAGGGTAAGTGTACCAGTTTTGGCCACCCTAAGGAAAAATATTGTTTATTTATAAATCAAAAGACCTTTGGTTACTGTCAATACATCAAACGAATGCTTTCAATCCATGCTCAGCAGGGAAAATATAAAAACTAATCAGAAACTTTGTTTTTGTATTAAAAATGGTGGTGGTGAATACTGGACCGTTTGCACCAGTATTCGCCACGATTTTAATTTTGATTTCTGAATTCGTCACTTACGTTGATTTCTTATGGAGGGTGGCGAATCAGGAACAGGTGGCGAAAAATAGGTGCAGAGGAGCAAAAATTTGAAGGAAAATGATTTTTTTCTATTATTTTCTGAGCAAATTTTGCGATTTCCAAGAATATTTCCGTATCATCTTAAAGCAATTTAGCGAACACTAAACAATTGGCAACCATATATGTCGTAAAACGGTATATAATCTGGGTGGCGAATAACTGGTGCAAGGCGAATACCGGTACACCTTCCCTAATCTGGAGTTTGAACAGCTATAAATTTAAAATTTCATGACAATTCAACCCTCTCTTTTCCACAACTTGAATCGACTATTTATTTACAAAAAAGTGTTTTTAAAAATTGGTTAAGCAAATAGGATTGCAAATGGAAATTGCTAAGGAATTCGAAACAGTAAGATAATATTTGTTTTTCAATAGAAAAAATATTGTTGAGCTGGTAAAGAATCGACTATGTGGTAGAATCAATTATGCCTTGTCGAAACCTCGAGCAAATTTGTAAAAATCAAGACTGCGTAGCCAAAAAACAGAATTGAAAAAATATTGTTTATCAATAGTTTTACTATTTGAACAGTTAATTGAGTATTGGGTTAGTCTAATGTGCATAGAATCATATTTATGTAACTATTGTATTGCATTTATCTGATTCAGTTTTTCTTGAGTTCGTCAAAAATCAAAGGAATTCTGGAGCTACCATGGAAAAAGAGGTTTAATTTAGCACTCTTTCGAATGAAATGTAATAATTCATCATTTATTTTAATTACCACATTTAAATGTTACACAGGTCGGACGTGATTAAGCTGGGGCTTGATAATGCTTCTATTATCCGAAAAATAGGAATCCAGGGATGAGAATATACCTTATCAAATATGTAGCAGATGGCTTTTGTAACAATCATTATCACGATTCAATCAATTTGAAATATTTTTTGAAGGCTATTCTACTGGTCTTGCTCTTCTAGACATAGAAAAAGCATTCGACAGTATTTGGCACGAAGGTTTGATTGTAAAATTAAAAAACTTTAATTTTCCAACATACATTGTTAGAATAATTCAAAGTTATCTGTCAAATCGTACACTTCAGGTTATTTATCAGAACTCCAGGTCTGAAAGGCTTCCTGTAAGAGCTGGTGTTCCTCAAGGCAGCATTTTGGGACCATTATTATACAATATTTTCACATCTGACTTACCTGAGTTACCTCAGGGATATCAAAAATCCCTGTTTGCGGATGACACAGGCCTCTCCGCCAAAGGACGAAGCTTTCGTGTCATCTGTAGTCGATTGCAAAAAAGTTTGGATATTTTTTCTTCATACTTGCAAGAATGGAAGATTTCTCCTAATGCTTCCAAAACTCAACTGATAATATTCCCACATAAACCAAAAGCTCTTTATTTGAAACCTACAAGTAGACATGTTGTCACGATGAGAGGAGTTCCAATAAATTGGTCAGATGAAGTTAAGTATCTAGGGCTCATGCTAGATAAAAATTTAACTTTCAAAAATCACATTGAGGGCATACAAGCCAAATGTAACAAATATGTAAAATGTCTCTATCCACTTATTAATAGAAAATCAAAACTTTGTCTTAAGAACAAGCTTTTGATATTCAAACAAATTTTAAGACCAGCCATGTTGTATGCTGTACCAATATGGACTAGCTGTTGTAATACCAGGAAGAAAGCTCTGCAGAGAATTCTAAATAAAATTTTGATAATGATTCTGAAGCTTCCTCCCTGGTATAGTACCAATGAGTTACATATAATATCCAATGTTAAAACATTGGAAAAAATGTCAAATAAAATAATTAATAATTTCAGGCAAAAATCGTTACAATCTTCTATTGCCACGATTAATGCGTTATATGTTTAGGTTAAGTTAGGTTCAGTATATTCAAAACGTTTTTTTTTCTCTTATAAGCAGGTGAAATTAACTCACCTGTAAAAAATCTGAACTGCTACGGCAAATGAAATGTTATATGTTGTTAACAAAATGTTAATAAAATCTTAAATTTGTTTTACCAAATTAGGATGATAGTGTTGTCTAATAACACAGAACACCTAGATATTAGAAATGAATGTAATGTTTGGAATGATACTAAAAAAAAAAAAAAAAATTGAAATATTTTAAAGAATTTGGCCATTTTTGCAGGTCAGAACTTTATAAGTACTTCCGAAAATATTGGCAAACTTAGTTTTATTTTAACATATTGTCACAAATCCAACTAAAAATTTAGGTATCCAAATAACCAATGGAAATGAATAGTACACTTGCGAGAACGCAGTACTGAAACAAATTTCAATAAGAAGCATACTAATGCACTTGAAAATTCCGTTCACGATGATGAATAAAGCTCTTGCAAACGAAATAAAAAGTCCATCATAGGCAAATAAAATTCATTTGAATAAAACTTGAACCACAGACAAACAGACGTCACACTCTCATCATTGTCCATCGACCACCTTTTAACGGTCGATTCAAAAATATGGTAGGTGGCTAATCCACCACCCGCAGCGCTCGCATCGTTTTTGTTTGCGTTTGACGTTTACAAACTACCGCCATCTGTTGGCCTGCCGGCCAATCACACTAATTTTAGCATTGGGCGTACATGTCCTCGTGACTTTGATTTTGATCGAGATTTGTTCTAAGTGTTACGTCTGTTTGTCTGTGCTTGAACTTTGGTATTATAAGCACCTTCATATTGGATATTGGAATAGCTTCAGCATGCGGCGTTAAAAAATGTCTAGAAGTAAATACATTGCTATTAAATCAAAATCACTTTAAAACTTGTCATTATTTTGTTTTAGTCACACAAAATCAGAGTATTTCTTAAACCTGGAATTATTTTGTAATACCTGGAAAATCCTGGAAATATCGTGGACAACCCTGTCCCCGTACCGAGCTTCCAATCGCTAGTCCCTATCCATCGCTATGGTCTTCACCGATTGTCCCGGTTCGTATTCTCTCGTTGATTATTCGTTGCTTGATGTTTTTACGGCTGGCTTGCAGAGCCTGACACAAACCCCCTTGATTTCCAGAGGACCATTCCCCCTAAATGTTCGGAGGGCCATAGTGCACAGTTTGGCTTAGAGTCCTTCTCTGGCACTCGGACGATGATCAGCCGCCCCTGACATGGGGAACAGACGCTGTTGTGAGCCGCTCCTAACATGGAGTACAGACGCTCCAGGTTTGCAGAAGCAAAAGCAGAAGCATACCCCCCCCCTTTCCTTCCCTGTCAGCATACGACCAAAGTTCCCACCGGGGGTTGGTTACCCGATCTTCCCCAAGGTTACTCGTACCCCGGCCAGTACCGCGAGGAGGTAGGGATTACTTGACTGACTGTTTCATATATTTTGAATACTTTTCAGATTTTTCCGCCAAAATTTCGTGGGGTCTCTTCAAAGAATATAAGATTGCGATTATAATGATACTTTGATTTAAAATTGTGGTCGATCCCATGCTGAGGAAATTAGATATGATTTTTCAGCGTGTTTTTTTTTTAAATGGCACAACTTCAAATAAAAATTTAGTATACAAAATTCAAAATATGTTTTTGGAAAAATACGTACGAAGTAAGGTGGTGGTTGGTCCCTAGTGATAAATCCTACCTCCGTTCTGGTCACGATCTTCAGATTATCGTGATTCGTCAACATTCGTATTGATAAAGTGGGAGGACAGAAGTAAAATTTGAAAGAAACGAATGCCAGAACAGGTATCCACCGGCGACGCCAAACGGACCAACGTAATGTGGTGTAATTTGGAATTTGTGGATTGAATACTGACACCTATATTTTTTTGCCAAGCATCAATATGGATGACTCTCGAGGATTGCTTAACGTAAAAGGGGTTATGACAAGGTTGTGGATTTACTGGGTAAATCCATCACATTGGGGTTATGACTTTGTGTCTAGTCAGGGATAGGGTCTGATTGGTATGGTAGAATGCAATAGAGTTCGGAATTGATAGACAGACTTTGAGGAAAGAAGTTTTCAACGTAAGGCAGCAGCACCTTGGAACTTGGAGGGCGCAGATCTGGAGAGTTGGGCAGCTGTTCATGCTGGGTTACATTATGTAGAAAGTGGAATCTGTTTTGCCGCGCACAAATTATGGGAAGTATTTGAAAATGGCTTCTTGTTTAGATTGTGTAACGCAAGAGAGCATTTTTAGCTCTGCGTTATATTAGGAGGTTATTATAGTGCAGGGTCTACTGATGACTGTGTAGGTATTTTAAGGGTGATTGAATGAAAGTTTTGTTGAGGGTAGTTATTGTTGAATTTTAGCATTTCGTAATTGTTTTGAAATGTTTGTCGTACAATGAGAAAGAATTTTGGGGTATTTTTTTGGTTATTATTTGCGCTTTTGCACTTGTAAATGTTTTATTTAATAGAGATACTTTGTGTTAGGGAAGTGTAGGAGGATAAATTATAATTTATTAGAATTTTCTGATAGAGGCAGAGTTCACATGTTACTTAGGTATTGGAAAGCAAATGAGAACCACATTAAATAATAGATTAACAGTAATGCTCATATTTTTATATTTTCATTTCATCGCGGTCCTCATTGCCCGAGCGGAGACGATAAAACTCGAGTTGGATATAATCGACGCAACTACGATACGGAAAAGAAACAGATGAGAAACTATCGATACATTTATTTAACTATAAAAACCACGTTTTAACGTAATAACTTTATTTATTTCTTCTCGTTTCAGCAATCCAACAGCCAAATCATCTCTACTATCTTTTTCATTTCCTCTTCGTTACATTTATAGTCCCTCTGGTACTGAATCGAATGACGCATTCCGCTTTTTATCAGCGCTGTCTTTGCTGTACGTTGAGCATGGTGTCGGAGGTGGTGTGCTGTGTAAAACATCTGATGTGCTACACGGCACGCTACTTCCGGCATTTTGTTGGCGCGCGGGATGGGCAGTGCTGGTGATGATGTGGAGGGCGCTATTCGGTTTAGTGCCAGAGGGACTATATCTATTTAATGTATCTGAAACTTGTGGGACCGCTTTAAATACCGGCGCCTGCTTGTGGAAGATCCCGGTGTGCTAAACGGTATAGGACATGTTAACGGGGGAGGCTTGGTAGGTCCTCACCTAGCCCGTGTCTAGATAGGCGGACGGATGTCTGCCAGGGTGTGGATCGAGGAATTACAATTACAATTACAAATACGTACGAAGTAAGAATAACTCTTTGCCTTTCGAATGCGGCTTAAATATTTTCAATTGGACGTGTAATCACAGATATATGGGCAGAACACTTTTTTATGATTTTGAGGGGATGAACCCAAACTTTTGCACGGGAATGTACATGATTTTTTCACCTTTCCATTTGTCAAGAGTTCAGACGTGCTTGCGCGACAAAAAAATAATTAGTAAAGTCTCCGGAATAATGGGAAAATGGGACTAAATTAGTCAGACTAATCGCTTATTTTCTTCAAGAGATTAAATGATAATTTTAACAGCCTATTTGATGGCAAGATGAAGTTTGCCAGGACCACTACTGCCCATAACTGCATAACAGTCACATTCGACATTTTTGACAATTTCGAGTTAATACCGGGGAGAGTCATCAAATAACAAATACTTTCGATCCACTTACTAAAATCTGTGAGATTGTTCTAGAAAATTCGAAAAAAATACCAAGTTGTTTTGTCACATTGGCAATTGTAATCGCATAACAGTCACATTGAGATTATACATCAGCCTCATAATGCAGTGGCAACGAAATTTCTATCAGAATTTTTTCTGACTATTCACCCAATAAGCGATATGAGTTGTACAAAATTTCAGCCTGAAATAAGCACTTTTGAATTCTTAGTGATTTTTTGAAATATCAGTTCCCTCCCATACTGCAATAAAATGCAAACTTGGTATCCCATTTACTCAATGCCTACTTTTGTCGAATGTTACAAATATGCAGTTATGGGCAGACTAGTTGTTAAAAATTATGTTTCGTCAAATTATCCAGAAGATTTAAAGGCGTTGAAAGGTTAGTGAAAATTCATACACGGTGCTTCATTGACCGTCATTATCAAACAAAAATTGCCATCAAAACATAAACATTTACTCATTCTACACCTCTGGGTATATTAAAAAAAAACCTTTAACGAAATTTTAAGTTTTTTTTTAAGACACTGACGCGTTAATGCTTCCAGTAGGCATTTATGCCCTTCGAAGGAAGCACCACACTAGACAACGGACTAGCATGCAACGCCCAGTGGCACAGTCGGAAAACAGTCCTCACGAAAAGTTTACCGGCCGAGGCGGAAATCGAACCCACACTCCCTAGCACGCTACGGCTAAATGCCTGGTGACACTAACCGCACGGCTACGAAGCCTTCTGAAGGCGTAACGTCGATTTCTAATTAATCAACAATGTATTTCAATACCTGGAGCCGCTAAAACTTTGGATTGGAAATATCGAATTGTCAATATCGACACATGTTCTAAAACTAGAAGAGTTTTTTGAGAGCTTGTTGAAAAATGGTGCAAAAATATCGGAGAACAAAAAAGTTATCGCGATTCGTATATTTTGTTGGCAGTAAAAATGGAAGCTGTCGGTAGAAGGGTTAAAGAGCCTACTGCCCTTCAACGCCTACTTGTCCCATGTTCTATGCAAACTAAAGAAACTATATGCAAAGAAGCGAAATGTTCCAATTGGAATTCCAAGTTTACTGTCAATGTCATTCCAATCGAGCAGGAGACTTGTCAAACACTTTTTCACACAAGCTGAAAACGGCTCACACAAAAATGTTAGCGCCCACGAAAATTTTGCTTCTTCTGAAGTAGCATATTTTCTGAATACATGAGTGTCGGTTGCAATTTTCATGCTTTGCATAAATAATGCTCTATTCATTACATTGGTTTTCCATACATTCAGTCAATTTTTCATTCGTTATCCAAACCTGTGAAAATTCAACACATCAAACCTGTGTCTCACTTTTAGCGTGGGAATCAACATTGGCAGTGCTGCGTAATAGATTTGGCATAGTTGCTAGCTGATTTATTTTAAATATGATCAGATTTCGTCTCTTTATAATTTAGACTCTTTATTGTGCACAAATCTCCAAAAAATCACTGATTACGCTTTAAGGTGATTATAAAACGAAGCCAAACTTCGAATTTTCAAGTGCACAAGACTGAAGAATCTGACAACAGTTCGCGTTGAAAATCAATCAAATTACTTGCTTGCTGATGGTGACCAATGGGATACATTTTCAACGCGGAGCGCTGTTTGGTTCACAAGTCTTGTGCTCTTGAAAATTCAAGGTATGGCTTCATTCTATAATCACCTTAAGATCTGATGGCCTATACTCGGAGGAGTTCTGTATAACTAATTTGAGCGAAAAAAATGTTTCAACCAAAATGATTCTCATGGACTGATATGGATATTAAACTTCTCTTCTATCACCTTTCCAGATAAGCGAGAACAAAATCGGCATAAAGCTGTGCATAAAGAAGGCATCTGATGCAACAGTACAACAACCAAAGAAAGCAAGCCGCAAGCGGACACGCAAACCCAAGAGCCTTACCCAAGCGGACAGCGACGAGGAGGAACCGACGGTGGCCGCCTCGCCGGAAAAGCGCACCCGACGACCACGGGACACCTCCCGGCGGACAAACAACAACACGGAGAAGGCCGCCGTCGCCCCGCCGGAGGAGTACAAACGGCCCGAAGATCAGAGCGCGTGGGCCGACCAACTTCCGGAGCATGTGCTGTGCGAGGTAATTTGCCCTTACATACTTAAATGAATCCTGAGTTGAGCTCCTATCTTTCTTGTTTAGATTTTTCAACACGTCATCCAAGACGACGGTTGCATTCCATCGTTGATCCGGTTCGGAAAGGTGTGCTCCGCGTGGCACAAAGCTTCCCTGGTGCCTTCCCTCTGGCGGACAGTGGATCTCGGTAACTGGACCAAGGAACGGTTCAAAACCGAACTTAAACTCAAATGGCTGATTGAGAACCGCCTCCGCAATAGTACCGATGTCAGTTTTGGTAAGTTTCAAACAGTTGAAAGAGCTCAGGGTTCTCGATCTATACAGTTCGATTCTCTTGATTGACAGGAAACTGGAAAGTCACCAATGTGCAATGTGTATTGGATAAGCTGCTTGTAGCCGCGCCAAACCTTACGGGAATCACCCTGACGGGTTGGAAGCAACTCACTTCCGACCATCTCATGTTTCTCGTGCAAAAGTTCAAAAGTCTGCGGAGATTGGATCTTAGCTCAATAAACGTGAGTTGTGTTGTATGCGGTCAATGTTTGTTCAATAATGGAATCTATTGTTTTTAAGGCCGAAGTCAATGCGAACAAAACGGCCGTCGGCCAAGTTTCGTTGTGCACAGCCATCACGGAGATGGGCGAACGGTTAACCCATCTCTATCTGGCCCACAATCGTCTCAGTGGCATTCCACAAATCGTTAAGGCATTGTCGGTAAGTACTAACCTTCTCCTCGTCACCCGAACTGTTCAACTATTGATGTACTTATCCTCGTGTAGACTCAATGTCCAAACCTCGTACTACTGGATCTTTCCAACGTAACCACCATCGCCATCTCACACGGTATACTCAACATCGAGCAGCTCCAGGCCGGATGCCAAAAGTTGAAGGTTCTCCGGATAACCAATTCGCATATCAACATGAGTACGGCAACCCTTCAGGAACAGGTTTGTTAATGAATCTTATCTATCATAAACACAAACTCGCCAATGCTTCTCTCCTTAACCTACAGATGGAGTCACCCGGTTTCCCGGAGCTGGAGGAGCTCTCGGTCGCTTCGCTGGCCGACGAATCGCGGCTGTTCAACGATGAGTACCTCCAGAGGATTCTGAAAACCAGCACCCAGTTAAAGCTGCTGGACGTTCGAGGCTGCTCCCGACTGACCCACGACAGTTTGATTCGGCTGCCGACGTGGGACCTGAAGCATCTGTTTCTGTCCGGATGCTCCATCACGAGGGATTTGGGGTAAGTTGTTTATCTTATGATCTGTGAAAATTCGGTGATTATAATGGGCACTGTTTCGAATACTGTGTTTGACACGACCATTGGGTGCTAAATATAGATAAATATATAGATAAATAAGCTCAAGAAAATATATTCCGTCAAGTTTTGAATACCGGAAACTGTTAAATTTGGTTCACCATAATTGTATGAGTCCACATAGGTTAAATTCTTGTTGATTTATTTTCAAGAGATTACTGGTTATGTTTTTTTTATCTGATGTTATGTACTTGTGGAGGACGGAAGGGATTAAGAATGAATACACCGAATTGAATCTATTACTAATTTATTTCCTCTTCTCAAGTCTGAACGTGATTCTTTACTCTTCGGTTGGCGTAACATGAATGGCGCCACAGATGTCTCCACTTTTCATTCTCCACTCTGTTTTCAATGTTCGTGATGCGCTGCGACAGGGGTGATCATAAATCACTGCAATAGGGGTGCTCACAAATCACACCCCATAGGCGCCCCCCCAGTTACACCAAAAATCGGACACGATGACCAGATTGGGTAACTACTGTTCGCGTATCATCTGCTGGGTGATCTCCGATTTGCTGATCGCACATGAACGCTGGTTTGACTCTATCTATCGAAATGATCTGCTTCTTTCCAGAAATGACTACTTCGAAATGTTTGTCGTTGCGGCTTACCACCTGAAAGGGTCCTTCGTATGGCTGCTGCAGAGATCGTCGTACCGAATCGACACGAACAAACACATGACTACAAGTTTTAAGCGCACTGTGTTGAAAGACCGATGGCTTGGAGTGGTGATGAGTTCTGGGTGCCCGCATGTTCGAGAAATACTGATGGAGTGCCTTTGCGAAATCCGATCGATCAACATTCGAAGCGGGAGGATCGAAAAATTCTCCAGGTAGGCGCAATGGTTGGCCGTAGACGAGATCAGCAGCAGAGCATTTCAAATCTTCTCTATAAGCACTACACATCAAAGCTGCCTTCAAAGTTCGATGGAAACGTTCCACCAATCCGTTGGCTAGAATGTAAACCAACTCACGAAATAAGTCCGACTCGAACTGACGACCTTGGTCCGATGTTATGGTCTCAGGAGTACCGAATCGGGATATTTAAATCGAAGTTAATGCCCTAGCCACGGTGGGGGCTACCATGTCGGGCAATGGTACTGCTTCGGGCCAACGTGTGAAACGATCGATGATAGTCAATACATATCGATTTCCCTTCGATGGCGGCAATGGACCTACAAGATCAATATGTACACTCCCGTGCATAAGTTTGGGTTCACCCCCTAAAAAACATACAAAAGTGTTCTGTCCATATCTCTGTGAATATACGTCCAATTGAAACTCTCTAAGCCGCATTCGAAAGGCAAAGAGTTATTCTTACTTCGTATGTATTTTTCCAAAAACATTTTTTGAATTTTGTATACTAAATTTTTACTTAAAGTTGTGACATTTTTCAAAAAACACACTGAAAAATCATATCTAATTTCCTCTGCATTGGATCGACCAAAATTTTTAATCAAAGTGTCATTAGAATCGTAATCTTATATTCTTTGACGAGCACTCACGAATTTTTCGCGGAAAAATCTGATAACTATTCAAAATCAATGAAACAGTCAGTCAAGTCATCGTGCAAAAGTTTGGGTTCACCCCTCAGTATGGTGTATCGTGCAAAAGTTTGGGTTCACCTTAACATACTTTAAACATGAAAAATCTGTGAAATCTCAAACCAATCATTATTTGCGCTCGAAAAAGCTTTAAACTATTAAAATCGGTTGAAAAATGGCAGAGATATTGACAAAAATGATGTGCGTGCGGCTCAGGTGAACCCAAACTTTTGCACGATTTGCATCATATTGAGGGGTGAACCCAAACTTTTGCACGATGACTTGACTGACTGTTTCATTGATTTTGAATACTTTCCAGATTTTTCCGCCAAAATTTCGTGAGGTCTCTTCAAAGAATATGAGATAACGATTCTAATGACACTTCGATTTAAAATTTTCGTCGATCCAAAACTGAGGAAATTAGATATGATTTTTCAGTGTGTTTTTAAAAAAATGTCACAACTTTAAGTTAAAATTTAGTATACAAAATTCAAAAAACGTTTTTAGAAAAATACATACGAAGTAAGAATAACTCTTTGCCTTTCGAATGCGGCTTAAAGAGTTTCAATTGGACGAATATTCACAGATATATGGACAGAACACTTTTGTATGTTTTTGAGGGGGTGAACCCAAACTTTTGCACGGGAGTGTATATGTCGAAATCTAGATTTAGGTGGATCAAACTGAGCCATTGCCGAAATAGTGTGACGATTTATTTTTGATAGCTGGCAATCGACACAAGCTTGAACGAATTTGTTAATGTCTCGATTCATCGACGCCCATATGAATCTATCGCAGATTAGTCTCCTTGTGGCTTTCGTCCTTGGATGAGATAGACCATGAAAGTGCTGCATGATGGTGGACCATACTTTTCTGGCACGAAGGGTCGAATACGATTTTCCAAGGACACGTCGCAATAAACGGGCCGAGAGATATTGGAGATTCGGACAGGTTCAATCCTAAGAGTCGATGATTTCATCAGGTGTTTCAACTGCTCATCGGTCGCTTGATCCTCTCCTATGGCCGAAAGGTCAATGCCACTTATACCTTCCACGCGGGAAAGAGCGTCAGCAACGGTGTTTTCGTTACCATTGATGTGACGGATATCAGTGGTAAACTGCGATATGTATTTCAAGTATCGTTCTTCATGGGGAAGCCTACTGGAGGAGTTTGTGGTCATGGCGTAAGTGAGAGGTTAATGGTCGGTAAAAATGACGAATTTTCGACCTTCCAGGAAATATCTGAAATACTTGACAGCCATCTTCATAGCCGTCAATTCGCGTCCAAATAATTCTTCTGTGAATCCGCGAACTTCTCTGAATAGAAACCAATCGGTTGCCAAGACGACCCAGATGATTGTTGAAGAACCGCACCGGCTGCAGTATTTGACGCATCGATCATTAGTGCTAAATCCTTAGTTGAATCTGGATAATACAAAAGCGCGGTTTCAGCTAAGGAAGTCTTGCATCGTTCAAAAGCAGAAGTTGTCTGATCGTTCCACGATAGCGTTCGGTTGTCATTCTTGCGGTTTTCAGGAATCATCTTCCGTAAATCCAACTGCATGTCTACTGCTTTTGGGATGAATCGCTTGTACACGTTGATCAGTGCCAGGAATCTTCGAAGCTCCTTCACTGTCGTTGGGCGTTCGTATTTAGTAATCGCTTCCACTCTTGAGGGTAAGGGTTTGATTCCGTCGCTGTTTACCAAATAGCCTAGAAACTCGACTTCGGGCTGTGCAAATTTACACTTCGATACGTTAATTACTAGACCGTTCTGTTTCAGCCGTTCAAATACAATTCGGACATGTTCCTTATGTTGTTTTGCTGACTCGGAAGCGATGCAAACGTCGTCAATGAATGTAACCACGAAATCTAAATCACCCAGAATCTTATTCATGAAGCGTTGAAAAGTCTGGCTCGCGTTGCATAAGCCAAACTGCATCCTGGTGAATTCATAAAGTCTAAAAGGCGTAATAACGGCTGTTTTTGGAATGTCAGCTTCCTCCACCGGAATTTGGTGATAGGCGCGTTCTAGATCTAAGCTAGTAAAAATCTTCTTACCTTGCAGGGAGTTCAGAAGATCATGCACGTGTGGCACCGGGTAACGGTCAGGAACTGTGGCTTTATTTAATCCCCGGTAATCTCCGACAAATCGAAATTGTCCATTCTTCTTCATCAGGCAATGGAGTGGACTTGCCCAGCTACTACTCGATGGACGACATATTCCAAGTTCGGTCATAAGAGCGAATACTTCTTTGGCTGCTTTGAGTTTGTCTGGGTGCATTCTTCTTGCCTTCGATGCGGCGTGGGGTCCTTTGGTGACAATATGGTGTGTGACGTCATGTTGAGTCTCGGCTTGCATAGTGGCTGGAAGGGTGATTTCTCTAAACTCCTTTAGCAGCTCGTGGAAAGGATGTTCACAACTGAAGGTGGTGATAGTGTGGATATCAGCTATCATCAATTCTCCAGCGGATCGCAAGTTTGTTTTGACGTCGATGAGGCTTCTGTTTCTCATATCGATAAGAAGGCCGAAATGAGCCAAGAAATCGGCTCCAATTATCGCGTGGCTGACGTCAGATACCAGGAAATTCCAAGTGAAACGTCTCCTGAGGCCAAGATCCGTTGTAATAAATTTAGTCTAAAATGATTTTATTTCCGAGCCATTAGCAGCATGAAGAAAAAACGGAATCGTAGCGAAGAGTTTGTCTTGTCTTGAAGCTGGAACGATGGAGACGTCGGAACCGGTGTCAATCAGGAAACGAATACCACTTGTTTTGTCGAATAGTTTTAGTCGCCGGCTTGAAAACACACTACCCACCTCAGCCGACTCAGATGGGTTGGAATTTAGTTTTTTGATTGATTGTATTTGCAGGTTTCCTTGCAATGCTCGGCATGTTGGCCAAACTTACGGTGGTACCAACATATTTCTGCTCCATTCCTGATGCGTGATGATGAGCGGTTACGACGTCGGTCCGGACCGGAAGATGGGCTGGCTTTCAAACGGCGAAATTCCGCACTAAGCACCTCTAGTTGCTCCTTCATCTTTTCCATTTGCTCGTTGACGATTAGCGTAAACGACACTGCAGATGTTTGAGGCGATTCAACCATTTTGTCGGCCATTTCCGCCAACTTAGCCAACGTACCGTCGCTGATGGCCAATATGGGCCGGATGTTAGACGGCATCCGTTGCAAAAATAACATTTTCCGCAGCTCTTCGTTAACGTTCAGGCCGTTGGCCAGTTCTTGCATCTTGGCCAAAAGATGCGTTGGACGCATGTCACCGAGATCAAAGGAACCCAGAAGACGTTCCAATCGTACTTGTGGCGAAAGAGCAAATCGAGAAACCAGTCGATCTTTAACTGCTTGGTACTTATTTTGCTGAGGTGGTGTCGACACAAGATCGGCGATATGGCATATCACCGATTGATCCACCTTCGCCACAATGTGGTAGAATTTCGTTTCGTCCTTCGTGACATTCGCAAGGACAAATTGCGCTTCCGCCTGGGCGAACCACATTTCTGGATCCGTTTTCCAGAATTCTGGAAGCTTCACGGACACAACGGCAGCTTGCGACGCAACGTTTTGAACTTCGTTATCTGGCATGGCGAAAAATCGGCGGAAGTTAGGTGACGTAACCAGAAACTGAACCGATCGAAACCGAAACCGGATTTTAACGAGATTATCACTGACGCGTTAACTTATCCGCGAAATCACGTCGGGGTCACCAACTGTGGTGGACGGAAGCGATTAAGAATGAATACACCGAATTGAATCTATAACTAATTTATTTCCTCTTCAAAAGTCTGAACGTGATTCTTTACTCTTCGGTTGGCGCAACATGAATGGCGCCACAGATGTCTCCACTTTTCATTCTCCACTCTGTTTTCAATGTTCGTGATGCGCTGCGACAGGGGTGATCATAAATCACTGCAATGGACCAATGCACGAGTGCACTATCTGACGTTTGAGCGGTGCCGTGTTATTTATGTGACCATGGCAACGAGTGAATTCGGCATCGCTCAAACGTCAAATTAGTGAACTCGTGCATAGGTCCATAGGGGTGCTCACAAATCACACCCCATATACTCAACGGAGTTCATGAAAATCCTTAGAATACCGACGGACTCCAAAGTTATTGGAATATGTTTGTATGTGTGTGCTTTGGGTATGAACCTTACTCATAAACTTTCGAAGGTTACAAAGGTCATTCACTCAAAAACGTTTTTGGATAACCGCTAACAATCTTTGATTTAGGATCGCAACAGGCTGTGCGCGCGAATGGCTGCTTTTGTTTTTTGCTGTCACCTTTATATCGGAACCGTAAAATATTGAATTCGGCTGGTGAAGTGCTTAAACGGTTTTTGGTGCTATGCCACCCGGAAGATAATTCGAAGAAAGAAGTGATGTGAAGTGATATTTCTTGTAGTTTGGCTGGTGATACACAATTTGAATTATAGCCCATGAGTGAAATACAAAATTCCTGCAATCACGTGGGTTTGGCTGTGTTGTTGTGTGTGTTGTCACGGTTTTTGCGACTTAGCGGCTTTCGGCCGGTGAATATTATAATTGTCTAATGGTGCTATGCCACCCGTCATATGTTGAAGAAACAACTGTTTTGTGAAATAATATTTGCGTATGCTTTTCATCACAATGTTGAGAAAATGAACCGTGTATTTTACGTTCGCTGAATATTTGCGAATATGATGAAAAAAAAGATCAGTTAGGCGCTTGGCAGGTTTCCATGGCGATGACGGCGCCGCGACCGACTTGGATGAATTCGGTGAGATTGTTCTGGTTATGATTGTTGCTTTGATAAACTAAATACGAGCCAATTCTAAAAAGTATATTTTTAGAATTTGGAAGTGTGTTTGTATTATCATTATCCATTTGATAACGGTAATGCATACATGCGGGGCTTATTGTAAGTGAAGGTGACTTCTGAATGGACGTGTCTCTCCAGCCATTCTGAAATGGGTCACTGGATCTGCAATAGAGCTATCACCTTCTAACTCCTGGACTAAAGCTATCTGCAAAAGCAAAGTAGCATTGCAGATAGGTTTTTTTCCATAATTTCACTGCCGGACAGTGGGTGTTAGATGGAATACACACACACACACACACACACACACACACACACACCGCTAACAATCTTTGATTTAGGAACTTGATAGGACATATATTATTTAGTCTGTTTGAGTGTAAACCTTATTAATGAAGGCTATAACTCGAAGAATTTAAATGGTAATCTGAAAACGTTGATCTAGTTTGATATATTCGTTCGAGCCCACATGAGTGTAAAGCTTGTTGATTTATCTTCAAGAGATTGCACTTTTATTGATCTAAAGAGTTCTTCAATAACCTCGGAATGCTGTTGGACTCCAAACTTAATAGAATATGTTTGCTTGAGTCTGCTTGGATATGAACCTCATTCATAAATTTCCGAAAAATCTCTGGTGGTAGACACGAATCCTTTAGCTCAAAGACGTTTTTGGACAAGCGTAAACAATCGTTGGCTTAAAAACTTGATAGGACATGTTTGATTGATTCTGTTTGGGTGTAAACCTAACGCTGGTTATGCGTGTAGATTTGAAGTCATAGATTCAAAGGGTACTTAGATAGCCTTTGAACTGAAAACAAAACAGATCATAGTTGTTTGACACTTTCTTTCCCACAGCTTTGTTTGACAATTGGGTCCTAAAAATTTTAATGAAATCTTGTTTTTATTCAATAACACGAAAAAACATCTTACTGTATCTACTTCAGCCATTTTTCCCGCTCAAATAACGGCTATATCATGTTTAAACTTTAATTTAAAAATTGGGTCCATAAATGAACCTTGACACTTAACAAAAAAAAAAAAACAAAATACACCAAAAATTTGAGTTTAAGCCAAGGGGTGTGACAAAATCTAAAAAAAAAGAAGTAAACATGTGTTTTTGGCCTAATCTTAAGCGTTTGGCACTAAAATTGGGACAGGGCTTTAGGACCCTATTTAACTGTCAAAATGGGGTTTTTATAAGAATTGCTTGAACAATACAATACTTTTACCCTAAGGTTACTTATTTCGATATTTGATGAGACAAATGAGCAATCATTATTGCTAAAGCGTCGAAAATCGGACCACCTGTGCTACCATGGGAAAGCACTATAGGCAATCAGGAGGCCAATAATCGAAAAACTGACTTGTCCTGAAAGGGTTTTCTTGTACATCATTCCATAGTAAACACTTCTATTAAGATGTTCCTGGAATATCAGGGCAAGATCTTTTATAGTTTAATTGATACAGTCCCGCATAGAAAATCACAGTTCGACTTACTTTCCAAACCGTACGGTTCTCTTAACTGAAAGGGTTAGTGTACCCCAAACTGTTGCTTTTTTGCTGGACAATATGAAACCAGAACCCTTCAACTATATAGAACGCTTTTTATTACATATGCAAAACAGTGACAGTTTATTGAACTGTCCACATAATGTTAAATTATATAGGGATGAATGTTCGCACAAAATAGTGGCAATATAACATTACAATTTGTCGAACGGTTTTAATTAATTCTTGCGGATCACACCAATACATGCCCATTTCACTATATTTTACATTAAATGAACAGTTTGGCAAACTGTCATGCGCTCTATGTATTCGTCAACTCACATCGTGGTTGCGTATGATTCAATTTTACACTTTCAGTTGAAAAAAAAAAACAAAATGTGGACCTGAAAAATCTCAAGTAAAATTCAAATATTCGTGTTGATTCGAAGACCAACAGTTTCGTACCGGAATTTGCACTGATACGTAACAAAATTGTGATATAGTCACCATTGCTGAAAGTGAAAAATTGTTGTGGAAATAGCTCAAGCAAAGGTGCTGCTAATGCCATCATAAACCTCTCCTCCAGCCACAAAATTGGAGAAAATGCTATACGGAGTTCGATTCTGTTCAATAGGGAAAAGCTAGACCGGACAGGATTGGACTAGTTAAATCTGTCGGAAACTTCAAATAGGTAAGCTCACGTATTCAATTATAAGGGTTCGTTCACATATCTCGAAACGCATTTTTTATGAATATTTTTCGGATTTTGTATGAACTGTAACAACTTCGGGACACTCATCCACCCCCTTCAGCGTTATGAAATTTGTGAATAAACCCTAAATTAGAATGAGATTTAATCAAAATGAAGGAAGATTCGTCTTTATTTTTAAATGGTAATAGTTCTATTGCTTCTTATTCCGCATATAATACTTTGCGTCAGAAAATTGATAAACCAAAGTACCACGATGTATTTTCATTCATTTTGCCGCATTTTAAACACAAAATGCATGGCAATGTGACGAAACGAGTAAAAAGTTGATTTTTATTGGTTGATTTATCATTTTCTAACGCAAAGCAGTATATATTCATCAATTATTTCCATACAATGTAAACGTAACGGAACAGTAAAGCATTGAATTAAAATACCATATGGCACCATAAATAAATAGTTTCACTTATAGTATTTGTTTTTTGTTTCAATTTTACAGTTCAACTGTATCAAACCTATTTCGTTGATGGTAAATTAGCCAAAAAATGGATAGTATGTCTACCATTTGACGAAATGTAAACGAAAAATTTTATTCGGGAAAATCGTCATTTTTAAATGGTTACATAACTTAACCGCCTATTCCCCATATTGTTATTTTCCCGATTACTGTTCACCAAATTGTAAAAATCGTTTGCAGTACTGTCGATTTATTGTTATTTTTGATGTTGTACGAAATTATTGTTATATTGTTGCAAATAGTTGTGTACACTATGGGATACAGTACGAATATAGTTCTTGATTATGCGGGGTATGTCAAAGTTAGAGTTTTTAAGAAAAATAAAGAATTCAGTACAAACACGAGGTACACATTGAATACAATATACTTCATAACCGTAATATTTTATACATATCTTTATACACTGTCCGAAAACTTATTCAAAAAGCTATCTTAGAAAAATAAAATAAAATGCAATTTCGTACTTTGGGTCGGAAAAAATGCGGGGAGTGCACTGAAAAAATATATTTGATTTTTTATCGAAAATTTACACATCCCATACTTTTTTGTCCCAAGTTGTCCCAGGCTAAAATGTATTTCCAAGAATACTTTAAGATATAAACTAAAGGATCGTGAAGGATTCAGCTGCACAAATTTGCACTTTTTTAATTTAGGGCTTTTTGAATTTTTCCTTTATTTTTAACAATTTTCAATTAAAAACAGCTAAAAAATAATTCAGAGAATAACTGAATATCGCTAAATCATTCATATAATCATTTCTATGTGAGTTCTAATATTCATAATGATTTGCACAACGTCAATCACATAAATGACTTATATGCATCATTAGTAACAAAACTTATTATTTCGCTATAGGCCCTATTCAAAAGTTAGTCTCGAAAACTTGTTTTTGATAATAAAACATTAAATTTGTATCACAACACTCATAAATAGGACATGAGATTGAAAAAATATCTTTGGCCGCCAGTCTGTATGGAAACCGCCCATAGTGGAAAGAGAGCGTTAAGTGAGCATGAAATGCAACGATAAAGCTAACCCTATAGATCAGAATACCGATACTCCAAGGAATTCCGCAATGTAAAGAGATATATCCTATGTTCAATATAAAATGCACCGAAGTTTTCCTATACAAAATGGTCAATTTCAGGGAGCTATTTCTCCGTCGTTTCTCAACAGATTCTTTTCATTTTTTTGCTAACTATTGAAATAGTTGTGTGAAAACTATTGATTCAAAAGTTACGGATAGGTTGAAATTTGACCAAAAAAATGCACCAGGACAAAAAATGATGTAGCGGACAAACTATACGTCGTATCATTTTGGTGTCTTCAACGCATTTGGTCTGTGGCCACTCAATTATCAAATGCTCTGAAGTTACAAGATGATACGACGCATGGTGTCTTGGTGCATATTTATTGTTATTTTTTTTTAACTTATAAAAAATTATGATAATTTTTAGTTTGCCACAGAAAAAAAAAAGAATCGGTGGAGAAACGACGGAAATATACTGCCGTGAATCGCAAGTCAGTCCCATCTGCATTTTCGTCAAAATTGAGTTGAGTTCAGTTTTCAACATCTCTTCCAGTGCTCTTTCAGCTGCACTAACGAAATAATATGATTTGTTCGGAAAAAATAGGAAAAAACAGCAAGTCAAATTGTCCCATAATAAAATGTAACCGCATATCAGTCCCACTACAGACTTTCGCACCGTGGAACACAAAAATGTAACTTGTTTAGATCATATTTATATTTTTCTCGAAAAGATAGTGTAGTGCAAAGCAAGTTGTGAAAGTTTCATTCAGATTGGAACATGTTCCAATCCTCTGGAATTTTTTGAATATTCGTATGCAAAACGAGTTTGAATACTTCACAGTCCATTTTCTCAATGCCTACTTTTTACAGATGGGACTGACTTGCGATTCACGGCAGTATAGCTCCCTGAAGTTAGCAATTTTGTATAGGAAAACGGCTTTGGTGCATTTTATATGTGATGTCCGATACTGTAGCAACGAAGATGTTGTCTTGTCTTCGCACAAGTTTCAATGTTCCGAGTATAGACATCATTCGTAAGTGTGTGCCAACCTACAGCTTCGTTGCATTAAGTGCATACACATTCTATTTACGTAACATTACGTAAATAGTGGATTGAATGTATTAATGAAGTATCTACCTTATATAACAAACTTTTCTTTTTCTTATTACAGATCTGGCCTGGAGCTGATAGCCTCCAAGTGGGCCCACAGCCTCATCGAGTTCGATCTTGCTTGGGCCAACGCCACCAAACCGTTGGACGACGCCCTCAAGGCACTAGCCGACAAAGGTCCCGAATCACCGCTGAAGTAAGTATTAGGATCCACTATACCTTCAAAGAACATATCTAACATTTCCTCCCCCCTCACAGCCACCTCAACCTCTGTGGTTCATCCGTTTCGCTAGAGGCCGTCAAGGAAGTCCTCACCTGCTGTCCGCACATCAATTCGATCAACCTGTCCTCCTGTCGGGGTCTTCCACGGGGCGTCAAACGACTGCTGCAAGGCCCCCAGGAAATCGCCGAACTACGCGAAAATCTTGGCGTAACCCTGAAGCAACCCAAGCAGCCACAGTAGAGATTCCCTTTCCTTCCCACTCAAAGAGAGTCAGAGTTTCATTTGTACAGTTTGTGACCTGCCCCAAGCTCGTCGTTTGCGGAAACCACCCTAGAATTGTGTGATCGAGTCTTTGTCCAGATAAAGGGAGAATCCCGTGAGATTATTGTACGAATCGGGCGTGTGCGTGTCTTTGTGTGTGCGAGGGTGTATTACGAAAAGACCCGTTTGTGATATTTTTACTATGCATGTGCGTGTGAGGAAACGCAATCCGGCAGTGGAGCTGCACGGAACTAGATCTTCTTTTAAGTGTAGCGTTAATATCTTAGGAACTATAGTTTTGCCTGTTGAACAGCCCCCTCTGGCTTCCAGTTGATTTGAATTGTATATTTATTAACTGCAGTTTTATGTACTGTTTTATATTTCTGAAAAATCGATTTACTACGTTTCGTCGACTTTGGTAGCTTCCTCCCGGCTGGTATAATACGTGTAATATTTTCGTTTTAAATAACTCGTCCTTAAAAAGCCATTAGTATTGGTTGCACCGTGGAGCGATTGCGGCTTGGGGCATACAAAATCTGTGCTCTCTACAAATGAATAACAACAATGAATAGAACTTGCATCAACAAAACAAACATATAACTATACACCTAGATAAAAGAAAACGAGTTCGATTTCAGAGCAGCGGTTAAATAAAATGAGATTTGTTATCGAATGGTTTAAGTCCAATTGTTCTCAAACAGATAGAACCGTGCCAGGTTCGAAATAGGTGTGTGGATTAATATATGAATTAAATGGCATAAGTTAATTTACCGTAACGAAATATAAGATTTGTTCTCAATACAGATACCTGAGTTTGAAGAATCATTACAGAAAACCAAAGGATGATGGATCGATTTTTTTAACCTTCTTCACCAGCCCACTGAAGACTGTCATATTTCTTACGCTTAATACAATTCGCTTCTCTACACCTTTAATTCATTTTTCATTTATCTAAACAGATAAGACTGGATCAACAATTTCACACCACAATACTCGGTTCGTGGCCCCATCTCTCCATACTCGGTTCTGCCCACGCTCGCCAAATCGATACGCACTTATCCGCCCACCTAGATCGCTGCGCTCCACGCCTTTTTGTACCAACCGGATCCGACGCGAACACCATCTTTGCAGGGTTGCTGTCCGGCATTCTTGCAACATGCCCTGCCCATCGTATCATTCCAGCCTTGACCACCTTCTGGATACTGGGTTCGCCGTAGAGTTGGGCGAGCTCGCGGTTCATCCTTCGCCGCCACACACCGTTTTCCTGCACACCGCCGAAGATCGTCCTACACGGAAAAATCAGACTACTCAAAAAATAAGTTCTTTAAACTCAAACTTGGGTAAACTACATTTAGTTTTTACCCACGGTTGGGTTGTTTTGCGCCTCTCACAACAGCAATGTTGTCAAAAACAGAGAGCGACGCACCGACCCATCGTCAAAGTTCAATGGAATAAGCCAAATTTGGGTTCTTTCGAGTTTACCCAATTATAAGTTGTTTTAACCCACCACGAAGACTTCGAGAGCTAACGCTGGGTAGATTTTGTTTTGCACTGAGTTGTTTTTTCGCTGTTGTCAAACGAAAACTACCTAATGATAGGAATATGTCAGTTAACCCAAATTTGGGTTATCCCATGGAAGAGCCGAATTGCGTCAAAAGAAGTCAAAGGATTTGTGGCTCCGTTTACACACTGAATCAAGATTTTCTTGTTCGGTATTTTTTTATACTGGGTACGAATTGTAAATCTTAAAAAATACCGAACTTTCAGCTTTTTGATTGAAAACTTCTGAGGTTCAGTAAGAAGTTTGATCCTTCGACCTTGAGGCTTGCTCCTGTGGGAGCGGGCGATTAGGGCTGGATCAAACATGTCGCGCGTCGATAGTTAAGAGTGAAAAAGTGCCGCGTTCGATTAGTTCTTTTTGATCCTTCGACCTTGACGCTTGCTCCTAGGCAGTGCGTCAAGAAAGCCCGAGAAGTTGTCAGTTGTTTTCCCTCTCGGGTCGCGCGCCTATTTTCTCTGAGTACTTTTATATTGCCGAGTCAACGAGTTAACCTTCCTTGTGCATTGGGGTCATTTTTGACCAATCGGCACGGTAAATAAGCTGTAACTTTGTAGAGAAAAGAGATATAAATCTGAAATTTTCTGACTTTTCCTAACTTTTGAAAACGAACATTTTCGTGCTAGAAAAAGCTTTCAGCGACCTCTAGGAGCGGCGCTACAAAAAAAGTGACACATTATGCATTAAGGGTCAAAAATGACCCATGGCTTTAAAACGCTCTCAAAAATCCATTTCTCAACCGATTTTCGTTCTTTTAGCTTTATATGAAAGATATGGAACTCAAGAATGGAACCCTGGAAATTGTTTGTCAGTATGGCCATTCTGGGCACAAGGGAACCTGTTTTCAGAAAGAACTGGCGTATATCACATTCAGCAGTTCATACACATGTATATAACGACGGTTCAAATTTCATGGTTTTTCATTCCGATTTACAAGAGCACCAAGAGGACCAACATTTAGATTTGGCCGGTATTTCGGAGTATTCCGGAACCGGTTTCGCTAGGGTGTGATGTGGACATTTTCAGACCATCATATAGTACCACCCCCCCCCCCCCCCTAGCTTCCCAAACATAAAATATTATATTAGAATATCATTTCCGTTACGGCCAAATTAGAAACAAAAAAAAAGTGATTATACAGTCAACTCAGCATAACTGGATTTTGAACGGACCAGAGAACAAGGAAGGATTTTGCTATTCCGTTAGTGCGTGTTTTCTAAAAAAGTATGGTATAATTTTGAATGATTAGTAGTTAAAATAATAAAAATTATAACACAATTTACTCTAAACTAAACTAAACTGAAATAAAATATGTTATAATTCAATCAAAAGTGTAACTCAATATGTTTCGAATCAAACCCAAATTTAACTCATTTTGTTATTTTCCATTACTGATTTATAGCAAAATTTGTTATAAGCAATTGCTCTCACATATTTTTTAAAAAAATGTGTTATAATTATGTTCTAACTAGTAACAAATTTGAAGCAGCTTTGGTTAATATGGTTTTGTTTCAATTATGTTTAAATTTCTTCCATTAATTCAAAGTACTTCTAGCAAAAATGAAACAAGCTAAACAAAGCTAAAAGAACGAAAATCGGTTGAGAAATGGATTTTTGAGAGCGTTTTAAAGTCATGGGTCATTTTTAACCCTTAATGCATAATGTGTAACTTTTTCTTAATGCATTAGGAAGGTTAATCTGAAAGTAGATTGTTGCTGCTCAGTCAAGGATGACGGATTAATTGGTGAGCTCGTTTCATGCTACTATTTCTAATCTATAAAATATATATGACTGCACATTTAATCGTATATATGATTTTTTGATTTAATTTTTACCTTTATTTTTGTAATTAAAAATACTTTGAATGGTTCGACACTACAAGTGTAGACTTGCGAAAGGTTCACTTTATTGAACAAACTTTGGATGGTTCGTCACTGTCGGCATAAGGCAAGTGTCGGCATAAGAATAAGAGTATTAGGAATGTTACATTTAGGTATTTGTTCAACAAACTTTGAATGGTTCGTCACCTCAAGCAGTGTTGCATTTGAACGCGTTCAGTTCGCGTTCCAGTTCAAATTTTTGAACGAAAGATCAAGTAGGCTTGAACATTGAGCAGTTCAAAAATTTGAACGCAAAAGAGCAGAAAAATGAACGCGAAAGGAAAATTGTTTTCATGGCAGATTAAAACAAATTTAACAGCAGAAATATTTACTAGAGATGTCAAGGAACATGAAAGGTTCCATACATTGTACGGGATACGAACTCAGTGCTGTTCAAAGTAGTACTTTTTAAGTTTTGTGCTTCAGTGTGCATTTTAAAGTGAACGGGCCGTTCGTGAGCAGCGTCAGAAACTTGCACGAGAGTTCAATGTTTACTGCGTTCACGTGCAAAATTAGAACGCGTTCAGTTCATTTTTGGCTCGCGTTCAGTTTAAAATGCATCACTGACCTCAAGTGTCGGCATAATTTTCCTCTACATAGAAATTTTTCAATCAAATGAAAATATTATGTTTACATATAAGCATGTTTATATCTCACAAATAATTATTTATCATGGTCTAATCGCTTATCAAAGTGAATCCTGTGACCCAACGATCCTCCCCATTAACAAACATCCTTCCCAATAACCTTTGTGGAGATGCAGAGGCAAACACGGTCTCCAAATAGCAAAGGTTACACACTAACATTCCTTCCCCCATTCCCACCTGACTGCAAGGACGTGGCCGGCGCCGTTATTGACCCTGTATAAATAGAGGCACTGAAATAAAAGTGTATATTTACGACTCGTGCTGTAAAAATCATCATTCTGCAACTTGTTCCGTAAACTACTATTTTGAACCTGCGTATATAATGGACAAAATTTCAGAATGTTCTGGAGGCCTCAGCATCATTCTAGGTTAATTATACATTTTTAAATTCCCTGGTGCATTGTAACTTATTACAAATCACTGGTACGTACACCTTTTGTATTAAAACATTCAGTTTACAAATGATAAATGTGTTCTAAAAGGTAGTTTTTGCAATTCCGTTCCATGTAGGGGACAAGAACCGGTTTTGGCCATACGCCAGTCGTAGCCATAGCGGATTATACACCGTTTTACACAGTCTGTCAGCATGAAACTTGTTGTGTTCAGTAGATCACATTCACATGACAGAGCTCAATTCATTTACTCGTCCAAATTTATTCAAAACATAAGAAAAATGATTTATTTTCCTTATAATTTTAACTCCCATACACCTAATCTGACCAAGGTACTCCTAATTTGGCCACTCTCATAAGAAATTTATGTAATTGGCCATTTCAGGAACCGAAGCTAAAAATCATAATTTTGCAACTTGTTGCATAAATAACTATTTCAATATTACCAAACGTTGTGTTCATTCCATATCAGCTGAATAAAAAATCACTTAAAATATTTTTGAACATGCTTAAAACTTTCAGAAAACAAAATACAGTATATGGACACGAGCGTTGGGTGCCAGTACTTGTTTTATAAATATAAAACTTGCAACATATGTATTTTCAAATGAAATTTTTAAGAAATATAAAAAAATGATCAATGTTACGGTACTAAAAAACAAGTTTAGATGGTTTGAAACATTAAGATTATTTGAGTTTTGCTAATAGTTTTGATTAGAAATCCGAAATACAAATACCACACATACATTTTTTACTGCATCTAATTGATTCCATCTGATCTTGTATCTTGGCGATTTCCATTTGTTTTTTTTTTTTAATTTTAGTTTTAATGATTTTTCTACGCCGTTCGAAAGATCTTTGCTGAAATTTATTTGAGTTATTAACCCTTCTACCGGCAGCTTCATATTTTACCGCTAAAAAAATATTTAAATCGCGATGACTTTTTTGTTTCTCGATATTTTTGCACCATTTTTTTCACAAGCCCTCAAAATACTCTTCTAGTTTTAGAATATGCGTCGATATTAATCATTGGTCATCTGGATCCAAAAATATTCCAAGATTCCTTGGAGGACCAACGCGTAGCCATAGCTCACGTAAATATCTCAGGCTACAGATTTTTTATCGTATCCGGATGTTCACTACTCGGAATGCATTAATGCGAGTATGTTGTGAAAAAATGAAGAAATTTGGTGTAGCCGTGTTTAAGTAATGAGCATTTATGTTTCTGGTACCACGCTGTACAAATAAAGATCTTGAAAACTCTATAAAACCTCATATCGTAATTTTCAAATTTCTCCAAGAATACTGAACCGATTTATATGATTTTTTCAGAGTAGCTCCTTATTACCTGGCATTGTTAGTACGTATTTTTTTTTTTTATAAACTGACCAAAAACAAAATGGCCGCCTAAAACATTTTATATGGAGAAGATTGGCCCCCCAAGGAACATCGAAATATTTTCAAAACTAGATCACCAATGATTTATGTCGGCACGGACTCTTAAACTTGAAGAGTTTTTTGAGGTCTTATGAAAAAATGGTGTAAACATATTAGTATTGAGAATCAGAAAAGTTATCGCGATTCGAATATTTTTTTAGCGATAAAAAATTAAGCTGCCGATAGAGGGGTTAAAAACAAATGCTGCAATAATATTTTTTGTGAGTTTCTAGTTCTGTCTTTTGTAGATAAGAAGTATTGTACAAAATTATTTCGATAAAACTATTTTGGATTCCGAGAAAATGGGGTGAGATCAAGTTTAGTTTTTTATGTTCGTTTTTAGAATAAAAAAATATGAAAAACTAAATTCTGGACAAACATTTGAAAAGGTCACATCGCCATTGGTAAACAATGGTTTTGCAATACGCAGTTGAGCCCCATTCAACTCGATCGCGCTCACCAATACCACTATCAGGAAAAGCTAACTTTTGATCTTCCTGATATACCACCATCATTAGTGCGTGGGCGGGCTAAAAAGGGCTCAACAGTTACATTTCTGGAAAAAGGCTCAAGACCTTTTGGGTCCTTATCTAATGTTTGTCCAAAATTATCAGATTGTCGTTTCTTTTTCTTCACGTCCCGACAACAGTGAACTCAGCGACCATTTTACTGAGAATAGTGGCTTTAGTGTTTTTTCAACGTTTGATGAGCTTTGAGAGGAAATTAACGAAATCGGTTTATAACTTTTCAATCCCCTTTTTTTTCTCAACACTGAAGCAATGTTTATTAAAATCCATCATTGAAATCCCCTTCATATCCGAATTGCTGTGATAAATTTTTCTGAGGATGTCTTTAATTTTTAACGAGAAAACGGGTTTTCGTTTGTAATGATAAGATGATGGATTCTTGAGCCTTAGGGAATTTGCTATCGAAATCATGATTTTCAGTTCGCCATCATCGTTTTCAAAATGGCATTGGACCTTAACTTAAGATTCTTAAGCTGATTATTTTAAGGTACATTCAAGAACCATTGTAATAAATCAACTGGAAAAGCTCCAATCAATTTTCGGCTCGCACTTCTCGATGCCATTTCCTCATTTCTCTCCACAAAATACCTGCTCTCGTTTCGATGCAATCATTTTAAGCGATAAAGCCGGTTTGCTTTACACATTTCCCTTCAACAGCATATCAATTTTTGAATGGGCCAAGCTCCACTCTCTTACAGCCAAATGGGGGGTGACATTGAAGACCAGTATTCGTGGGGTGATAAGGATGACCTGCTACCGTCTTTGTTGGCACGCACATTGACCATCGCCCAGATTGGTACAGCTATCCACCGAAATATTGAAATGATAATGAAGCCCCGAATGATGTAACGATGGCCAGGACATTATGATCTTCTTCGCCGTCAACCTCACAGTCACAGGGCTCCAAAATGGTATGCAAAATTTATCGTTATATGACCCATGCGTCAAACGATGTCATTGGAAAATGTGAATTCCGAAACGGATGCCACGGCTTGCCATTGCCCCTCTACCCGGTGATGATAACGTAACAATGGTCACTCTCACAGTGAGTCTGAAACCGTTATTAGCAAAAAAATGACCATGCACCCACCATTTAGATGACATGGTGTCCTAGAAAACTCTTCGTGAACTGAAAATTTTTCATCGAGGGTAACGAAAGCACCAACGGTGGGAGTAACATAGATCACTCATGTACACAATGTTCGGTTTTACAAAAACCATCGTCACTCATTTGTCACAATTCCAAAGTAATAAAACTGGTTGAGCTACGTTTTCCCGAATGTCGTTTCACCGAACTCCAGTTCCTCGAATGCCAGTTCTCCGAATATCACGTTTCCCCGAAAAGCCCAGTTCTCCGAGAAGTTTTCGGTTCTCATAATTGTCATTCGGGGAAATGGCTTTCGAGCAAACAAGCCATTCGGGGAACTGGCAATAGAGGAAATGACATCCGGGAAAACGACATTCGTGAAATAGTAGCACAATCTATAAAACTCTCTATTGTTTTGGGAAAGTATCACCAGTTATAAGTGCTTACATGCAGACATTATGATGATACTTTTTCAGCTATTTGAGTGCACAATAGGGTGTGGCATGTTTTTTCGAAGTTTTCTAAATCAAAAATTCATTTGACGATTTCAAATCACATAAAAAGAGATACCTCAAAGATTGAGTCAAAAATATTAAAATTTAGAGGTAGTGAAAGCGGCTTAAAGATGAATTTCCAAGTTATAAATTATAACCTTCAGTGAAGTCTTTATAACTTTGTTTCTTACCAATATTGAAGCTCTTAGCATCATTCTCTTCAAAATGAAATTTATGATAAGTTTGTAGATCATCAAATTTGTCTTAAATTAAAACTAGTCTTAATTAAAAGTAGTTTTCTCAAAAAAAAAATCCTCATTTTAGCTAATTTGTTAAGCCACCACATCTTTCGGATGATGGGTGCAGAACAACTCCATTATCAATTACATATTGATGGTCATATTTTTCGTTGATAACGGTTTCAGCCCCACCGTGACTCTCCTATATCTGTGCCGTCCATATAGGCTAATAACACTTAAATGGAGAGCACCTTTAGTCACATGGGCAGCTCTATCTATACTATATGTATCTGCTCGCACGCAGCGCTTAGTGGCGTGCGGTGACATCGATCCGCGCAGACGACGAACCCCGGCTGTTTTGCGTCCCCGCGAAGGTCATATTTGTTGGTCTTCTTACAATATGGTATGCAAATTTATTGCAACGGACGAAGTTCGATTCGCACGTGCTCGGCAGGCGGATGTAATCTGGTATCAACAACAATAGTGCTCATCAAGTCGCTACTGGTCGGAATTAGTATTCGTAGTTGATGCGGATGAATTCTAGGTCTCGTCCTCGTCTCCAGATGAGTAACCGCCGTTGCTTTAAAGCGTGGATGTCATTTTCAATCATCACAATCTTCAAGCGAGCTTCGAAATTGAACCGTTTTGATCATTTTCAGAAATGAAAGATAGGGAGGTCTTTCCATACATTTTCATCGATTGTAGTTCAAACTTTCAAAAGGTGTAACATAATTTTGAGAGAAATTGAAAATGTTTTATGATTTTGCAATTATGTTCTTGAGCAAGCCGGAATGTAGATTTGTTGGAGTCCTGTTCCTTTGCTTCTTCGGCTACAGAAAATGAATGAAGTTGTGGAGAAAAGATACCAATTTAAACCGAATCTATGACAAAAGGTCGAAGGGCAAAAGGTCGAATGATAAAAGGTCGAATGGGCAAAAGGTCGAATTACAAAGAATGTCGAATGGTCATAAATTTAGGAAGAACAAAAGGCTATACTCTTTAGATTAAAAAGCAAGCTATCACTAAACCAAGCACAAGTGCTACAGCTAAATTAAACGTGACGAAATATAGGATCAATTTCAGCTGGTCAACTATCTTTTCGGGGTGAAATTTTGTTAGACTTTTTAGGTCGTAGTGCATCCAGAGTTACTGTGTATGTGCTGTAGCCTTATGTGCAAGAGCCACATTCCTTTCAGACTCACCCGTGCATTTTGAGACCTATGTTTGGTGTTCCTCGTTTTTCTTTAGATATTTCTCATGCGCTCCGTCACATGTGTTGTTCAAAAACAGCACAATAATTGATGTGAAGACAAAATTCTAAAACGAGAATCGAAATTGTAACTTCCAGATCGCACGTCTTCAACCATATTATGTAGACCATCTAGACATCTGCATTATAAGGAAAAAATAGTTGTAAAGACTCTTCGTTACTAAGCAGTTGTTTTGCAACTTGGATACCGATGGTGAGCGTAGCACCGAGTAGCGCATGTAACGATTCTCCCCTAGCGCGCACTTTCAGAATTTTCGTGAACATCCGGCTAGCGCAGCACACTACGATTCTGATGCGTTGAAAAGCGGTTTGGTTGGAGACTCGTTAGTTCATTTTTGCAATTTCTCATCGTAATAGGCTGTTTTTCATCATGCCAATCTGTCATGGAACGGCCTACTTTCCTGCACTGAAGTATGGAGTACGGGAATAGTCATTACCTAACTGAAACCAGTGCTGTAATGATTCATTACGCAACGCTTTTTCATTACGTAACTATTTTGAGTTGCGTAATGAATCATTACACAACAATTTTTCAGAAATTGTAAAATAAAGGTGAATGCATTCTGATATAATTTCTGATACCCTCAAGCGGTCTTTTACAAAATTGCAAAAAATGTTGTACGTAACTCGTTGCAGAACTCGATTTTTACAGCACTCGTCGTAATTATCCTACTCGGCAAGCCTCGTAGGATAAATTTACAACTCGTGCTGTAAAAATCATCATTCTGCAACTTGTTCCGTAAACTACTATTATGTTCTCCTGGTAATTATGTAACTCTAAGTACCGTTTTGATTCATATTACGGACACTTAAGGCCTCAATGAAGTATAACCCATCAGGAAGCATATAAAATAAATCATTCTGTATGATTCCTCGGCGCTATCGAGCCTTCAAAACACTTAGCTTTCGACTGGTGGGCGAATATTTTGTTTCTGTTACATAAATAATTTTAAATAAATATAAATGTGTGGACTTTCCATGATTCTTATTCCGGACGCTTCCTTACTTTTGCCTCATACTCCGGACACTTTGATTCAAATTCCGGACAGCTCATGAGAATCATAAAAACACGAGTCAAATCATTATTTGAAATTGGTAAACAAATAAAAAGGCGTCTAAGGCAGTTGAGTATGACAAATATCCATAGATATCTATAGAAAATTTTGATTTAAACGAGCCTTAAGATTGTGAACTTTTGAACGGCCAACAATTGAAACATTTCATGCGAAATGTTTCCCATACAAAGTAGAGTGTCCGGAATAAAAAGCTGTCCGTAATATGAATCAAAACGGTACATCGAGGTATATGGCACTCGAAGTGCTATGTGTTGGGATGCCGAATGCTGGAATGCAGTAACTGCGACTGTCATTCAGATTATACTGGAATTATAGCACCTATGCTGCCCATAACTGCATAACAGTCACATTCGACATTTTTGACTAATTGGAGTTAATACCATGGAGAGTCATCAAATGATAAATACTTTCGATCAACTTACTGAAATTTGTGAGATTGTTCTAGAAAATTTGAAAAAAAAATATCAAGTTGTTTTGTCACATTGGCAATTGTAACCGCATAACAGTCACATTGAGATTATACATGAGCCGCATAATATAGTATCAATGAAATTCCCATCAGAATTATTTTCTGACTATTCACCCAACATGTGATATGAGTTGTACAAAATTTCAGACTTAAAGAATCAGTTTTCAGTTCTTGGTAATTTTAAGAAATTTTAGTTTCCTCCCATTCTGCCATAAACGCAAACTTGGTATTTCATTTACTCAATGCCTACTTTTGTCGAATGTTACAAATATGCAGTTATGGGCAGTATGGCTTTATTAGTATCATTCCAAACATTACATTGATTTCTTATATCTAGGTGTTCTGTGTTATTTGACAACACTATCATCCTAATTTGGTAAAACAAATTTAAGATTTAATTAACATTTTGTTAACAACATATTACATTTCATTTGCCGTTGCAGTTCAGTTTTTTTTTTACAGGTGAGTTGATTTCACCTGCTTATAAGAAAAAAAAATGTTTTTAATATACTTAACCTAACTTAACCTAAACATATAACGCATTAATCGTGGCAATAGAAGATTGTAACGATTTTTGCCTGAAATTATTAATGATTGTATTTGACATTTGTTCCAATGTTTCAACATTGGATATTCTATGTAACTCATTGGTACTATACCAGGGAGGTGCTATATCTGGAGTACCGGGACCAGGAACCACTAACCAAAAGTCCAACTGCTGGAGGAGAAACAGCCACAACCGAAAACTAACTACAAACTCAAACTCTTTTTCTAATTTGGGGGTTTTCTTCTGGATCACTAAATAAACTTGTTGTTCGATTGAAGTGTACAAACTGAAGACCTTTCTTCAGCGGTTTATTTTGTTTTTATAACTGGCATCAGTGATGCCAGTTTACTTACGCATACGCTTTGCGTGATTGTTCGCGCGCGTAGCAAATGATTATTGATGATGATGACTGACGCTAAGATGTTTTCAACCATCATGGTTAGTACATAATAGCTCTTCACTCTTACAAAGATTTAACAATAATTCAACAAATAAAAATTAATAATATTCGAATTCATCATCATGCTTAATATTTCTAATTCTTTTAGAACGCCGGGGTAGGCCAGTGAGCTCTACCATATCCGACAGTGATTTTCTTTTTCTATTTCTTCTATCTATTATTTGATCACTTTTTCTTCTTTCTTCGTTAACACTCAGATCCGGTATTTGCCGGACATCGGGTTCCTCCACGATTCTCTCTCCGGGTTGAGCGACCGTTCTCGGGCTGCTTCGATCCGGTAGTTGCCGGACATCGTCATCGTTTACGGCCGTTCCTCCGGGCTCAGCGGTAGTCAGCATCGACCGACCATTATCGACCACTACCATCGACCGTCTTGGCTGACCCGAACCACTTCCGTCCTTAACGAGCCGGATTTGGGTTGGATGAGCGGTAGTCGTCGCCTCGTTTCCAACCATGATCTGTAGAATATTTTTAGAGAACCGTTTTAGAAAAGATGCTTTAATCCATTTTTCGCGTAAATTTGGTATATTATGCTTGTACCACACCAAATCCCCTGGTATCAGTGCATCCAACGGATCAGATTGATCGTTGACATTTTGATTAGTTTTAACATCATCATCGGGGGAACGTGGTACCAGCATTTGTTTATAATGTTTTTTTGGGTTAATCAAATCGATCAACATCTTTGGTGTATAACCAAACACTTTTTCAGAAGGGAAACTACCTTCCAACGTCAAATTGCTATTTCTATAGTTAAATAAAAACAAGTTTATCTGATCTTCCAATTTCAACTCTAACAGATTAGTGTCGCGGATCGCGAAGCAGGTTAGTTGTGTTTGATCCTTTGCTCGCGTCGCTTGCTCTCGCGGGGGCGGGTGATGTGAGCAGGATCAATCGTGTCGCGCGTCGCTCGCGTGGCATGATCTATTAGTGGCGCGGTTCGCGAAGCAGGTTAGTTGTGTTTGATCCTTTGCTCGCGTCACTTGCTCCTGCGGGGGCGGGTGATGTGAGCAGGATCAATCGTGTCGCGCGTCGCTCGCGTGGCATGATTTATTAGTGTCGCGGATCGCGAAGCAGGTTAGTTGTGTTTGATCCTTTGCTCGCGTCGCTTGCTCTCGCGGGGGCGGGTGATGTGAGCAGGATCAATCGTGTCGCGCGTCGCTCGCGTGGCATGATTTATTAGTGTCGCGGATCGCGAAGCAGGTTAGTTGTGTTTGATCCTTTGCTCGCGTCGCTTGCTCCTGCGGGGGCGGGTGATGTGAGCAGGATCAATCGTGTCGCGCGTCGCTCGCGTGGCATGATTTATTAGTGTCGCGGATCGCGAAGCAGGTTAGTTGTGTTTGATCCTTTGCTCGCGTCGCAGGATCAATCGTGTCGCGCGTCGCTCGCGTGGCATGATCTATTAGTGGCGCGGTTCGCGAAGCAGGTTAGTTGTGTTTGATCCTTTGCTCGCGTCGCTTGCTCTCGCGGGGGCGGGTGATGTGAGCAGGATCAATCGTGTCGCGCGTCGCTCGCGTGGCATGATCTATTAGTGTCGCGGATCGCGAAGCAGGTTAGTTGTGTTTGATCCTTTGCTCGCGTCGCTTGCTCTCGCGGGGGCGGGTGATGTGAGCAGGATCAATCGTGTCGCGCGTCGCTCGCGTGGCATGATCTATTAGTGGCGCGGTTCGCGAAGCAGGTTAGTTGTGTTTGATCCTTTGCTCGCGTCGCTTGCTCCTGCGGGGGCGGGTGATGTGAGCAGGATCAATCGTGTCGCGCGTCGCTCGCGTGGCATGATTTATTAGTGTCACGGATCGCGAAGCAGGTTAGTTGTGTTTGATCCTTTGCTCGCGTCGCAGGATCAATCGTGTCGCACGTCGCTCGCGTGGCATGATCTATTAGTGGCGCGGATCGCGAAGCAGGTTAGTAGTGTTTGATCCTTTGCTCGCGTCACTTGCTCCTGCGGGGGCGGGTGATGTGAGCAGGATCAATCGTGTCGCGCGTCGCTCGCGTGGCATGATCTATTAGTGGCGCGGTTCGCGAAGCAGGTTAGTTGTGTTTGATCCTTTGCTCGCGTCGCTTGCTCCTGCGGGGGCGGGTGATGTGAGCAGGATCAATCGTGTCGCGCGTCGCTCGCGTGGCATGATTTATTAGTGGCGCGGTTCGCGAAGCAGGTTGGTAGTGTTCGATCCTTAGCTCGCGTCAAACAATTTATCATGGTCTAATCGCTTATCAAAGTGAATCCTGTGACCCAACGATCCTCCCCATTAACAAACATCCCTCCCAGTAACCTTTGTGGAGATGCAGAGGTAAACACGGTCTCCATATAGCAAAGGTTACACACTAACATTCCTTCCTCCAATCCCACCTGACTGCAAGGACGTGGCCGGCGCCGTTATTGACCCTGTATAAATAGAGGCACTGAATTATGCACACTGAAGAAGATTATGGCCAATCCCAGCCGAACTTCTAGTTGATTCTTTGTGCATTTTCACTGACTTCGGTCAATCACGGAATAGCAACCATTGATATGTGTAGTCAGTCTAAGCTAAGCTAAGCTAAGCTAGCTTCCAATTTCAACTCTAACATTCCAGGTTCTAATAAGAATTTCTTAAGCACATCTTTCACCGTTCTAACAAGTCTCTCTGCCTGGCCATTACTAGCAGGATTGTATGGAGGACTGTTCAAAACCTTTATGCCTTGTCTTTCAAGAAAGCTTTTAAATGAATGCGAGTTGAAAGGAGGACCATTGTCCGACACTATGACGTCCGGCAATCCAAAACGAGCAAAATACTCGATAAGTTTTGTCAAAACCTCCGAAGAGTTGGTACCTTTCCTCATCCATTTTACCTCCAACAATTTAGAATAACTGTCCACTACCGATAAGAAAGTACGATGCTCAAAATAAAAGAAGTCAATGTGTATCCTGCTAAATGGTCTCAAGGTAGGTATCCAGTTTGACGTAATGTTTTGTTTTGGAACTATTGCCATACTTGCACAGACATCACAAGCAGCAACAAACTTTTCAATATCCGTGTTGATTCCAAACCAGTAAACTGTTTTTCTCGCCAATCTTTTCATTTTTACAATACCAGCATGGTTGCCATGTAAAAGTTTTAAAATGTCGTTTTTCAGTAACTGCGGTATTACAACCCTTTCTTGAAACAACAAACAGTCTTCAACGATCTCCAAATCATGCCTATTCGTAAAAATATCTACAAATTGCTTGTCTATCCTTTTTGGCCAACCATCGAGCATAAAACTCAAAATTTTCTGTAAACTAGCATCCTTTTTCGTCTTTTCAGCAATAACCAAAAAATCTATAGGCGAATTGTCCCCAAAATTGATACTTTTTACAAATTCTTGGTCATATTCACTGGGAACTGCCACGTCCAGTGGGAATCGTGAGCAGAAATCCGCATTACCCATTTTGGCTGAAGGACGATACTGGATTTCAAAATCATACACTGATAGTTCTAAAATATAGCGTTGAATTCTTGTCACGAATATTGAATGCTTGCCTTCTTTACCAAAAATCCCCACTAATGGTTTGTGGTCGGTAAAAACTGTAAATTTTTGACCATACAAGTATTTATGGAATTTCTTAATTGTGCAAACAAGTGCAAGTGCTTCTAAATGTAAAATGGGGTATTTCTTTTGTGCCGCGTTTAACGAAAAAGACGTGAAACATATTGGTTTTTCAACCTCGTCAATAACATGAGCAATTACTCCACCCAAACCATAGCCAGATGCATCTGTAACTACAACTATTTGCTTTTCAGGGTCATAAAACTCAAGAAAATCGGTGTCAAGCAACAACTTTTTAGAATTTTCAAAGGCTTTATCACAATTACTGTCCCATTCAAATTTCACATTGTTCTTCAACAAATTGTACAAGTAATACAATTTTGAAGACAAATTGGGAATAAATTTGTTATAGTAATTGATGAGTCCTAAAAAGGACTTCAATTCAGTCACATTTGTTGGTACTTTAGCTTCTCTTATAGTAGCAATTTTGCTAGCACAAGGAGTTAAACCTTTATCACTAATCATATGACCCAAATATTCCAATTCAGTAACAAAAAACTTGCACTTTTCCCAGTTAATCTTGATGTTTACTTTAGACAATCTATCTAACACTTTGTAAAGTTTTGCTTTACAATCCTTCAAGTCTTTACCTGCAATAAGCACATCATCCAAATAGACGCAAACGTTCTCAATACCATGCAATACCTGATCCATAACTTGCTGGAAAATAGATGCACTAGAGGAAGCCCCCTGTGGCAATCTATTGTAAGTAAAAAGTCCCTTAATTGTGTTAATTACCATAAATTTTCTTGATCGCTTTGATAATGATAGCTGTGTATATGCGCCCTCCAAATCAAGGGAACAAAAAACTGTGCATCCCGCCAAACTAGCGAAAATATCCTGAGAAACAGGTAATGGGTAAGTATTTGGTATTATTAGCTTATTTATTGAAACCTTGCAATCAATTACTAGTCGTATGTCATTATTTTTCTTCATGACAACAACAACAGGTGATGCCCACTCACTGGTTTGAATAGGAGTAATCACTTTTTCTGCCTCAAGCTTGTCCAAATATGTTAAAACTTTCTCCCTCAAACGATAAGGAACGTCATAAGCCTTTTTAAAAATTGGAGTGTCACTTTTCAAAACCAAATCAGCTTCATAGTGTTTTATAGGCTTAGAGAAATTCTTGACAAAAATGTCAGAAAAATTTAACTTAATGTCAGCAATTAGTGCTTCATTTTTAGTTTCTAAAATATTGTGTAATGGCATAAAATTACCAAAAAAATTTCTCCAGTTGGGAAAAAATTCATCCAACCAGGGTCGACCCAGCAAAGGAATAAACTGGTAGTCACAATCAAGCACTAAAAGTGTCAAATTAGCTGTTTTACCATTGTATTCAACTTTAACTCCAACTTCTCCAGAAACTTTTAACCTAGAACCATTTATCACAATTAATTGTTTAGAACTTTTCACCAAAGGAAGATCAAAATTGGAAGTGAATAGATTTTTGCCCATTACTGTAACAGACGAGCCACTGTCAACCTCCATTTGTACCGTGTGATTTTCAATGGAAATATTCAATAAACAGGGATCACTTATCTTATTTATAGAAGAAACATGCATACAATGTAAATCACCTGAATCGTCTTCATCCGAATCCCAGTTCCCGGACCTCAACCGGTCCAGACGCTCGGCCAGCTGGCTCAAACTACCTGTGCTGCTGTTCGCTTCCTGCATGTCGACATGGTTGACCTCGCTGTTCCGCTCATTCCTCAACTTGTAGCATTTCCTGCGAACATGACCAGTACGCTGGCAATATTCACAGTAGCGCTGATCCACCGGCCATTGTTCATTGCCCCGCTGGAATCCTCGCTGGAACCTCCGATGAGCTGGACTAACTGAAGCATCCCGGCGGTTGGATTGTTGGGATCTGAATCGAACTCGTGAATTGGACTGACGTTCTTGCTTACGATCCTCCGCTGGTCGAATTTCCGGTCGCACACCAAGCCGACTTTTCACCGGACCACGGAAACCCTGAGCTGCTTCCCTGAATCGTTGAATCACTGCTCCTCTGCCTCCAGTTAGAGGGTACCTTGCATTCAAAGAACCTACCAAGCCAACATCCTCATTGTTTGCCAAGGCTTTTGTATGGGTCGCCGCCATTTCCCATGTCGCAATGATCTTTTCCGCCTGTTCTAGCGTTAACTTTGCACTGTCCTCAGTGAGGAGGCGATGTTTTAGCTTAGTATCTGACAAACCAACCAGAAGACGGTCCAAAATCAACCTGTTCTTCTGGTCCCCAAACTCGCAATGCTCAGCTTGTAGTTTAAGGGAAAAAATAAAATCGCTTGCCGACTCACCGGCCTGTTGTAATTTCGAACTAAAATGGTACCGTTGAAGCAATACAGAATCGGTTCTGTCTAAACGCTCCCTAAGCTTTTGAACTAGCACCTCATAGGACACTTCATCCAACAGTGCCTCCGTCGGATAAAGTTTTTCTGCCTCGCTGAACAGGTAATCACCGCCCAACAAGAACATTTGATCCTTTTTATCGTTATCCTGAACCTTGTTCACACGGAAATGATAGGTTAAACGACGGATCCAAGTTGCAAAAGTTTGACCCTTGCGGAAGGGTTCAATATTGGGAGCCACTACATAGGCCATATTTGCCAATATCTAAGCAACAATTGAAAAAAAAAAAACAAAGAGAAAATCTTTTACAAAAAAATTCACAAAATAAATGCAATCACAAATTGGGCCAGCCTAATGTTCGTTTCCAATAAGAAATAAAAAGATTTTGTTACTCACCCAAGCACTACGTCACTCACACTACGATGCCAAATGGCCAGCACCAATTGCCAACGGGGAGAAAGGAATCCAGAAACGGCCGCCACCCAGCGAAACGATTCGTACGGCCAGCTCCACTCGCCACCTAGCGAAAGGTTTGCAGTTCTAGAATAACTTCCGGCCAAATTTCCTGCCACACAATTCCACTGTGCAGAACCTAGGCTCTCCAAGAACAAAGAAAAAAACACTCTTAATTGATTGTATAAAATGGTTTCCACTGAAAGGATTAGCTTTGAAAAGAAATGCTAATTTATTGTTCTTTTGTTTCACTAAAACCCACGCCGCAAAAAAAAATGGCACTAATAGTCACTACCGACAAAAAAATTTTCCGCCGAAAATCACTTTTTCTCAATAGTCTCCACTTATGCAGCACTTTTCATTACCTTGATTACCTGCACCGTCGGTGCTGTCGTCTCCTTGACGAACGCAATAAAACGCTGCTGCTGGTGGTGATTAAAGTGGACTACCTGATACTCCGGTCTGCCGTCACTTAAGTCGCCGAAAATTGTTCCGCCGCTCCGTTTTCCTCGTCGCCACTGCTATATCTGGAGTACCGGGACCAGGAACCACTAACCAAAAGTCCAACTGCTGGAGGAGAAACAGCCACAACCGAAAACTAACTACAAACTCAAACTCTTTTTCTAATTTGGGGGTTTTCTTCTGGATCACTAAATAAACTTGTTGTTCGATTGAAGTGTACAAACTGAAGACCTTTCTTCAGCGGTTTATTTTGTTTTTATAACTGGCATCAGTGATGCCAGTTTACTTACGCATACGCTTTGCGTGATTGTTCGCGCGCGTAGCAAATGATTATTGATGATGATGACTGACGCTAAGATGTTTTCAACCATCATGGTTAGTACATAATAGGAGGAAGCCTCAGAATCATTTTCAAGACGAGGCTGGTTTCCTATAACAATGTTCAAGGCGGCTAGGAGAAGCAGTTTGCCTGGGCTTTTTCTGCTGCATCTGTTTAAGTGATACATGCAACAGCCTCTCCTCGAAGTAAAACCATCAGGTGGTTCCGAAGAGAAATGAGTCCAAGAGTAATGTATGTGTTTTCTGTAAGCCTCCATTCAGAGCATGGGTAGATTTCAGGTCGTTGGAGGTGTGACATCACACCCGCATTCATTGAATTATCTTCTCACAGTTCGGGTTGCAGATCATCTCCCAATGAAAAGCACGATTCACAAATGCAAAAATGATCAAATTATCAGAAAAGCTCTCAGTAAATGCTTGGGTAGCTGAGAAGCAGGTTCTACCTTAGTCGGGACCTAATTCCAGAAAATGATTACTATTTTTTCCTGATGCTAATTTAAATCAGTCGAAACCAACAGTCAGATAAAACTCTAATGCATAGCCCTAAAAACAGCAAAACTTCCAAAGAAGGAAAATCCTTTGTTAGAAATGCAATTGAAATGCCCATAAACTCTGTAAAGCATGAAGAACAGCCGATATTCATAAGAAGCCAACATATCAATCTAAAAAAATATATACAGGCAAGATGTAAAAGTGAAAGAACAGCCGATGTATAATAGAAGGGATAATCTTCGATACAATTGTCTACAACAGTATAAAATCACTATAATGTATAACTTCAAAACAACAGCCAATGTTTAGAAGAAGGACAAATCTCTATTGAAAATGTATCAAATGAAAAGCTAATGAAAATAACTCTATGCGTATCAAAATAATAACAACCCACGTTCAGAAAATTGATCTTTTGCTTAAAAAATAATAGACTTAATACAAATTATTGCTTCAAACGGTAATGTTAAAGAACAGCTATCATTTAAAAGAAGGAAAAACTTCAGATGCGAAGGGAGGAATTTGTAGTCAAAATGTGAGCAGCTGAGTGTGGGGTAATCTTTTCAACGGTACAATTTGGACCTTTCTTCAATTCGACCTTTTGTCCGTTCGTCCCTTTGTCCTTCGACCTTTTGTCCTACAACCATTTAAACTATCACTTTTCGCTGTCATAAGACGTGAAGTTTTTTTCGCAAATTTCACATCAATTTGTCCATTCAATCCGATTGCAATGTTTAGTTTTTCGGTAGTTGATAAATGCATTCAACTACCGAAAAACTAAACATTGAAATCGGATTAAATGGACAAACTGATGTGAAATTTGTGAAAAAAAACTTCACGTCTTCTCAGTGAGAATCGAACTCACGACTCCCTGTTCACTAGATAGGGCGCATTATCCCTACGCAACGAGAGGACTCATGGACGCAGAAGTTAACCTGCATTCGATTTCAGCTCAATCACGTGGTCCTCTTTCGCAAAGCGCACCTCTTTCGGAAGAATTAGATGCCCATCCAAACGCAACGCTTTCTATTTATGTGCAATGCCTAGCCCGAGAGCGCATTATTTATTAGGTATTGAAATACCACACAATACTCGTCGACGACGTGCAGGTTGAGATTTCTATAGTGCGGGTTTCCAAAGGGTCACGACGCTCTCGAACGACGTCGCGTCCCATTGGAAACCCGCACTATAGAAATCTCAGCCTGCACGTCGTTGACGAGTAGTGTTGCGTATATACCATGAACAAAGAGCCGTCGCATGACATGTTTTGGTGGAAAAACAGAAATATCCCCGATGACAGGTTCCTCCGGGAAATTCCGGTAGTCCCAAAAGTGGCCACTTTAGTCAAATATCCACTATAGGTCTACAATAGCCCTATTTAGCACGAAACATGAAGAATGAATCATCGCACGATATGTATTTTAGTTCAATTTCAATTGTCCCTAATACAGGTTTCCTCGGGGACATCCGGTGATCCCAAAAGTAACCACTGTAGCCAAATATCCATTTTGAGTCTACACTGCCCATAACTGCATATTTGTCACATTCGACATTTTTGACGATTTCGAGTTAATACCGTGGAACTTTATCAAATCATCAATACTTTCGACTAACTTAATAAAATCTGTGAGATTGTTCTAGAAAGTTCAGAAAAAATAACAAGTTGTTTTGTCACATTGCTTAATGTAATCGCATAACAGTCACATTGAGATTATACATGGGCCTCGTAATTTTATGGCAAACAAATTTCTATCAGAAATATTTTCTTACAATTCACCCAATACGTGAGATGAGCTGTACAATATTTGAGCTTCATATAAACATTTTTGAGCTCTCGGCATTTTTTTTTTGAAATTTTGGGACCTTCCCATACTGACGAGAAATTCACATTTGGTACTCCATTTACTCAGTGCCTACTTTTTTCGGACATGAAGAATGAGCCGTCGCATGATATGTTCTGGTGTTCAACAATAGGCGAGGTGTTTAGCCGTTCAACATTAGGCGAATCGCCCTAACTTTTGTTTAAAAAATCATATTTTGTGTAAAACTAGCTGAGCTTTCCAGTGACAAAAAAACTTTTAAAATCGGTGGTTGCGAACGAGTATACCCCATTAGGCATAAAGACGTTAAGCATAAGTATGTTTGGCATAATAGACGTTTGGCATAAAATAACTTGCGTGTGTGTCATTCAAAACTACTCTGATAAAACTGGAAAATGTATGATGGAAGTATTAAGAGCAATAGTGACATTAATTTTTGAATAAGGAGACATACTTACTTAACGAACAGTTTAATTATTAAAGAAGATTCTGATTGAATCATTAGCAGCAGCAACTCCAATAATTTCGTCAACAGTATAACTACAAAGAACAGCCTTCAATTTGAAGAAGGGATAATCTTTGATGAAAAATTTGCCAATAATATGTGTACAACTTAACTCAAAAGATGAGATGCTTTGCCAAAGTGGCCATTTTGCATTCTTATTTGTGCACGATACATGATCACGTTTATACTTCATGGCCAAGGATCCTGGATCGACTTGAAACTTGAAAGGGGTCTGCGTGGTCTGTGGGGATTTGAATTCTAAACTTGTAACCAACTCAGTTATTGGGTCAGCAAGTGGCTCGGCAGCTTAGTAGGTAAAGTGTTCGTCACAGAAGTTACCACAAAGCTAATGAAGGCAATTGACAGCATTTTCATGCTAATCATTTAGTCAAGTTTTGTCCTAGAAATTAACTTCAAAGAATTCGCAATTAAAGGATGACTGCAAGGCAATCGTATTTCAAAGGACACACGTTTTGATCTTTGAAGCCCTCCTCAAAACCAAAAAAGTTATTTCACTTTTCACACGAACAATTTATTTATTTTTTATTTTGGGAATTATGCCTATCGTCCATTATGCCTAATGTCCATTATGCCAAACATCCATTATGCCAAACATCAATTTTGCCAAACGTCCATTATGCCTATCTTTCTTATGCCTAACGTATTTATGCCTAACGTCGTGCACCCGTTGCGAACACCATGAAAATTCAGTTTTCCCGATAAAATCCAATATGGCGGCCAAATTCAATATGGCCGCTAAATATTTTTATTTTTGAAAATGAAGCTCCTATGCTTTCTCTTTCTAAAACCATGTTATTGTGAAGGGGTTGTTGAAGAAGTTTTCGAGTTATGGCAGTTTGAGTGAGGCAAGAATTGTAAAAAATCGAGGGGTCCTCAATAACTGTTTTGATGATAACTACTGAAGGGTCCATCAATTTGATCATTCGGTTGATGGCAGTTCCTTTAGTTACTCGACAGGAGCTTTCGAATGAGCATAATTTGAAACATTTTGAAAGATCAAGTGTGAATAGTGGGCCGGTCTCAGCGAGAATTACTCATATAGCAAAAACATGCTTAGAGATACATCAATAACAACAAAGATATATAAGAAAAGTTTAATGTATTGTAGGGGAATTCGGGGTAAAACCGACACCCTAAGCTTATTGATAAAATTTATGTACTTTAGCTTGTTAAACGAACCCAAAATTGTTGTAGAATCACATATTGATTATAAATCTATCAATCCTTGCAATCGCTGGATGATATATTAAGGTTATATAGTGATTTAAATCAAATTGATATTGCATCATTTTTAGGTGAGACAATTGAGAGTGCGGGTAAGATCGACACCCTGTTGGGGTAAAACCGACACATGCACTTTGAGTAAAATTTATACGTTGTAAACATCACCATCACATTTCATATTCGAAAGAATGCTTTAAACATGACTTTCGACATTTATGACCCCTTCCTCTGAAAGATCATACACATATTACGTAAATTATTGAGGAGAGGCCAAAGATCCACTAAATAAATGTGAAAATTTCAAATGCTCCATGCTAAGATTATAAAGTTGGGGTGAATACACATGGATATTATTAATTTGTGCTCATGTAATGTTTACGTTGATAAAGTTGTAGCGAATAATTGGTTGTGAAAATAAATACTGTTTTATTTTTACAAAACAGAAAAGTGTAATTATTTTTAGATAATAAAAACTGTCGAACCTCATGGTTTGTAAATAAATAATAAGATTAATTTATGTGAAAATATTTAAAATTCTGTTAATTCTTCAATTTTAAATGAGAAATTTTTCTTCAAGCTTCATAAAATAAGTTGAAACGTGATAACATAAAAATATTTTTTTAATACTTAATGATAGCTTGTAACAAGTTACATAGTGTCATATTTTACATGTTAGCAAGTTCGCCGTCCATGAACATCACTGGAATTCAAAAATAAAGACTCACATAACCTACAGAGATAGTCCTCCGATTAGAAAGATTCCCTGAAATTAGATTATGAAGCAAAGAAAGGTGTCGATTTTACCCCAAATGAAAGTGTCGATCTTACCCCGAGAGGACATTTATTTTTCAATAGCGTTTTCAGCTGTCGTAAAACCAAAAAATTATTTCTCCTTCATGTTGTATGAACGTAATAATAGTAAATGATGATGTAGACGCAGAACAAATAATGACATTTAAAAAATTTCACATGCTAAATAGTTAAAGAATAACAGCCAAATATTGCAACTGTTGTTGCTTCTATGTTATCCAATATGATTTTGTTGTTTATTTTGGCAGTTTATTGGTAGCGTAAGTTGTAATGTCATTCGAAACACAACATTTCACAAGTTAAGATAGAGCGTGGTGGAAACTGTATGAAAATCTGCTCAAAACATGAAAAATCAAAGGGTGTCGATCTTACCCACAGTGTCGGTTTTACCCTGATTTCCCCTACTAAAATGTACTTGAGTCACCTGAAAATTATTCCCAGGTTTGTAATGTACATTCTCACTGTACTGATATTAAACGTACCTCTAATATTCCATACAGTAGAATTAGTATGTATGCATATGAAGAAACACCCATTTATGGAGGTTTAACCCAAAACGCTATAAGTACATTGTATAATTGTTACTTAAATGTACTTAAGTAACCTGAAAATCATTCCTAGGTTTATACACTACATTCCCACTTTACTCACTTTGAACGTACCTCGATATATTTCATATTGTAGAAAAAAAAAGTATAAGTATAATATAAAGTACATGTTTTTGGGCTAAAATCCAAGGAATTCGATTCTGGGCATTTATTAAACATGTAAAACGATTTGAAAAAGTTCATATAAGAAAGTATGGAAAATTTTGAGGTACGTTCAAAACCTCATAACCAGCTGAAAATGTATCAGCATACTTTATGCATGTTAGCGCGTACAGTGATACATTTTCAAGTTAATATAAACTATCAAGATTGTGTTTTATCACTTTAAAATGCAAGCTGAAAAGTCATCATTGTTGCCAAAACAAATGACGGGCTACTTAGCCTTAACGATCAACGCTCCGTCATCGTCATCATCGTCATCATCGAAACTTCAAAAGCAGTTTTTCTGTTCAAAACCAAGAATTATTCGATGAAAATGTGATCACTGTGTTTCGGTTGGAGAATAGGATACAGTGCACATTTTCCTGTAAATTTTCTTGATTTTGAAGGAGAAAACTGCTTTTGAAAATTCCGATATCAATGATGGATCCTGCCCCCTTAAATGAAAACAATATACAGGTCGGACTCAATTATCCGGTGACTCGATTATCCGGAATTTTTGACTCGATTATTCAGAGTATGTTTTTTTGATGTTCTTGTTTTTCTGTTTTCATGCATAATTTTGAGATGGTCATGGGTTTTAGACTGCTCGTCATGTTTTTGTCGCGTTCTGCGTGACAGAATTTTTTTCTTGATTCCCTTGGTTATTCGGTTGACCCTTCACCAACCGGATAAAATTTTCTCTTGTGGTGCTTGTTTAAAATAATCTTTCGAAATTCACGTTAAGCTTCTTCGTGTTCAAATTGAATTTTTACGTTTGTACACAACTTTTATCTGATTTAACTGGGATTCGGCCGAATAACGGAGGAAGCATTAATCTAGTGAGTTTGTTCCGTTTTGTTTCCATTGACTAGATTTTTCGGATACGAAACGCCGGCTTAATTTGCCTTTCAAATGGCATTCGTTAAGGCTGCATTTCAAAGTGATAATACTCAGCCTTAATAGTTTATATTGACTTGAAAAAGTATCACTGTACGCGGTAACATGCATAAAGTATGCTGATACTTTTTCAGGTGTGTCAGTGCAAAACCAACTAATTTTCTTGAATTTTAAATCGTGAGATGAATTAACAACAATCATCAACAACGCGTACAAATTTCAATGACGGCCTACTTCGCCTTAAACATCACGCGACCTTTGTCGGAGAAAATAATGTGTTGCGGACTGTTTTTTTTTATTGATTTAAAATGATTGGTTATTGGAGGACGATTGGTCGTCGCGCTTTCGTTCGGACGAAAAAGAGAAGGTATGTGGTTTTGGACTCGGAGTTGAAAAGTTTTTGTTCGGTTTGCGCGTTATGATCGAACGGTTTTCAAGGAGTCGGTAATGCGTAGCGGTTGTTTGACTAAAAGTACGTTTGGAGCAAAATAGAATTTTAAGGCACACCGAATCATTTCTTGAGTGAATTTTCCAAAATTGTGGATCCCCTGCCTCTTTACGATATTTTGTCTTGTGACGCTTTGTTCTGCTTCGGGGTTTTGTTTACTGAGGTGGATGAGTGAAAATTCACCGTCGAGCTGGAAGCCGCATGGTTGAGCGCATATGGTTAATTATTGTTATACAACAACTCGTATAGAAATAAAAATAATAGGATCGCGTTTTTTATTGAATTTGCGCAAAGTTATTTTTACTTAGACGCTCTTATCGGTGTTTGCATAGGTTTCCATATAAATCATCCATATCTATATAACGTTTACCAAGACGTATCCAGCAAAAAAAAACAACCCTGTCCCATATCCAATCTCCCAGTGTTTACTTGTGGAAGTGCAGAGGACTCCTCGGCTTCCTCAAAGCGAGTATCACGTCTACATTTCCCGCTCATCCTCAAATTGACCTGCATTCGGATGCAGCCAGCACCGGTATTGTTTGTTATAATGTTAGGAGCACCAGTACTTACACATTGAGGATGCTACTGACCCCGAGTAGCGTCTATTGGTTCCCTGTGTAAGTACGGCTGTTCTCACATTAACGAGATAGCAACTGTGGGCGGTCAATTATGCTCATGCTCTTTTATGCATAATTTTGAGATAATTTAGTTTTCTAATACAGTTAACTCTCCCTTACTTGATATTCCGTATCTCGATATCGAAATAGAGAACCATAGTAGAAATTGGTTTTCATGGCTAACTCGATGGTCCCTTGGATCGCAGTTCCACTGGTTTTATGTTCTGTAAATCGATACCTCCCTAACTCGATGGTCCCTTCAATATCGAGTTAAGGAGAGTTGACTGTATATAATATGAAAGGTTTAGCAGTTTTGGACTTAGGTATAAAAAAAGGGGTTTTAAAAGGGGTTTCCTAATGATCCTAGAAATAATTTCTGGCTACGTCACTGCATCCTATAAACAAAACAACAACAAAAATAATTTAAATTCTTTTACAGCAGATTTTAATTTTTCTTTTAGTGATTCGATTGTCCGGAGTGAAAAAAATCGATACTCCGGATAATCGAGTCCGACCTGTAGCCGATAAACATAAGCAGCTTGTAATAATACATAAAACTGTAGCTTACTTATGCAGTGGCGCGGGAAGCGGGTAGGACAGGTAGGACATGTACTACGCACAAAAACTCTTGGGTAGGACAGCCAATGGATTGTCCTACCCATGATTCATAAAAAAAAAGTCAGAAAGCTTGAAAAATCAATTAAAGTATTTATCATATGTTCAATATTTATACAAACTCGATCAAAGTTTTACTTATTCTTAAAGAGGATGGAAGACACATCACATGCCTAGCGAAGCGTGACAATAGATGGTTTCTGGAAAAACCTTGAGAAGTTTTCAAACTTCCATAGAAAATTTCCAGGAGATTCTTGAAGAATATTTGGAAGAAGTAATGGATTGATCTAAGACCTGTCGCATCGTGTTATACTAAACACAAATGTCGTGGTGCTAGCGATTTCTGAGCGTAATATTTTGTAGCATCACTATAAAAAATAATTAAAGTAGATTATAAAGATCGCCTGAAAGATTTTTTTTTTTGCAGAATTGTTGAAGAAATTCCAGCAAAAAATTTGAAAAGGTTTCTGCGCTGTGGAATATTTTTCAGTAATCTTCAGTTTTACATTTTGCGATTCGCCGTGTCACTTGGAAATGGATGAAGAAACTAGAACAACCCTACTGGTTGTAAAGGCAATCAATTCAGTCTATTTTTTTCAAATATTTTGTCAAAACTGATTCAAAAGGATATATATTTATTTATATGAATGATTACAAATGTTGATGATAACAAATAAATGATGCTTCAAGGTTGATTTGCTGTTGACAAGAAAAATAATCGCCTATCTCGATGCGTGGAAAAAAATGATCCCAAAAATGGTCAAGAAAATCACATTTCTTTGATCGCAGTACGCAGTTCAGAAGAAATGTCATTTCAAATGGGACTCTCTGTAGGAAATTTCTTGACCCATTCAATCAAGGAATTTCTGTACTTTTCTTGAGCGAAACAGAATAGTTAGCTAGTCTTGATGTTACTGGCATGAAAATGAGGGGGTTAGATGCAAAGGGATGTCAGTTGACAAAAATCCAGTTGGATAAAATGGTATTGAACATTTTTTTTCCTTCTTTCTTTTTTTATACGAATTGTATGGGAGTCAAAAAAACAAGCCAGTCTTCTAAGAATTTTGTTATATTTTCTGTGGAACGGAAAAATCATCTTAAGATATTGTTAGAAAGCATAGGGACAACAGATGTTTTTAAATACTCTACCGACCTTTGCTTTTGGGGCCCATATAGTCACTTAAAATTTCCAGCCTAGGATTCCATAGGATTAAAAGTTTTCTTAGCTTTACTGTGCACACAATGTTTGCCAAAGTTTGTCCTACACATGGTTTCGAACATGGACGTGCCTCTACTTATGGCAAGACGTGAAACGTGTCACAATGATAAGATGAAAATTGCGCTGAATTGACAACTGTTACGTGGAACACATTGTTGTTTTTTGAAAACGTTTACCTAAATTCGTCTTTTCGAGTCAAAAATTAGACCAATAACTGACAGTATATTTTTTTTCTTATTTTTCAAAGCCTGCTTATTTCTTATATGTTAAAGCCTGTTTATCAATTCATATACAGTTCATTATTTCCTCACACATATGATAATAAAAATAACAATGGATCAATGCATGAGTTCATTTTTTGACGTTTAAGCGGTGCCGTGTTATTTACGTGACCATGGCAACGAGTGAATACGGCACCACTCAAACGTCAAATTAATGAACTCGTGCATCGGTCCATGGATCAATGCACGAGTTCACTATTTGACGTTTTAGCGGTGCCGTGTTATTTATGTGATCATAGCAACCTGGGAGGGAGGCACCGATACTACACACGAAATATAAGACAACGTTATTTTGAACTGCAAGATAACTCCAGCTTGCCAACAACAATCAAGGCAGGCTTCGAGAAAATCGGTAGTATCCTTTTGTTGTGCACAGTTTTCTATGCACTAAATATTCATTTTCATTGGAAAAAGTAGAACGATGCGTTTTTCAGTGCTTTATGTTCAATCAGATTAAATGGTGCTCACGTGACATTACTTGCGTTGTGTGCATGAATTGATTTTCATTCGATTTTTATCCCTTTGAAGAAATACGAAAATGTGTTTTAATCAGTTAAGCGCTTTTTTCATGTTAGTCCAATGTTTGAGATCTGGGCTCAAAGTGACAGTTCGTGACAGCGGAATCTCGGCTCACTATGACGTACAGAAATTTTGTATTGGTTTCTCCCTCCCAGATAGCAACCAGTGAGTTCGGCACCGCTCAAACGTCAAATAAGTGAACTCGTGCATTGATCCATGGACCGATGCACGAGTTCACTAATTAGACGTTTTAGCGGTGCAGAATTCACTGGTTTCCATGGTCACATAAATAACACGGCACCGCTAAAACGTCAGATAATGAACTCATGCATAGGTCCATATTTTTTGTACAGTATCTTATATCTTCAACTTTCTAGAAGAATACCCCCTTGAAAAACTTTACTTAAATTAGCTATGACGGAAGGTCCCACTTACCCCCGTATTTTCACTAGCCCCGGGATACCTTATACAAAACAATCATAAGAGGGTTGCGTCAAATGTATACAGCATACCTATAAACAAATTAGTCTTCAACTAGATGCTGAATAACAATCTGAACATCTCTAATTTGCGAATCTCGGTACGGGATTTGCGAAGTATTCAAAAGGCATGCCGTAATGGCTCGTACTTTAAATATGTACTCAGATCGCCGATGCCGGGGCAAGATTACCTCATCGCATTATTGTGTTCAACCGGAGTCGCGGCAGAAAACGATACAGTATTTGCGTATTTCATAAATATTTGTGTCGACTTTCTCCTTCATTCGATTGGACACACGTTCCGGTTCCGCACCCCCCGCAGCTTCCAAACCAAAGACTACGAGACGTGGGTGGGCTCAGGGCTGGGCGGAGATCGAGGTCACTTCAAGCTTCTTTTATTACTATTATTATTATCGCGGAATCGCTTCATTGTCACATTGTTTGGTTTTTCGAATTCCTCATTGAGTAGACTTTGGCTGCTGTTGCTGCGTGGGGGATGATGTCTTCGATAAATTGCTGATTGATCAATGTCTGCATAATCATTCATCTCGCGTCGTGTCCTGTTCAAGTGGATCACGAATTCAAACTTAATTCGTCGGGGGCCTCTTCCGAAAAGAGTGTGATCACCAAAATACTTGAATGATGTTGAATCAAACGCGCGTGTCCACAGTGTGATATTACAGCTTTACTTGCAACCCACAACTACCGAAGTTTCAAGTGAAATTGAACATTTTTTATACAATGCTGGTCTGACTAAAGTGCGCATTGGCTATTTTCCATACAACATGTTAAAGTTTCCAGTCCAGAGTTTCAGCTTCTAGTGCTTTGACCAATAGGGTCCTAAAGGACTGTCCCAATTTTAGTGTCAAACGCTTACGTTTTGGCCAAAAGTACATGTTTACTCAATTTTTCAATGTTTATCGTTTGTTTAATTCCAAAAAACATGTTTTTCAAGTTTGTTTTTAGATTCTGTCACACCCCTTGGTTTAAACTCACATTTTGGGTGTATTTTGTTTTCCGTGTCCCTTCCAAAATGTCAGATAGAAACAACCCCAGTGTTAAAACTAAAACCCTTGTGATGTTTTTCGACTAAGCGAACGTCAAACATGATCAAAAGTGTCAAGGTTCATTTATGGGCCTATTTTTTTAAATTAAAGTTTAAGTATGATGTAGCCATTATTTGAGCGGGAATAATTGCTAAAGTAGTTGTAGTAACATGCTCTTTTGTGTCATTAACCCCTCTACCGGCAGCTTCATTTTTTACCGCTAAAAATATTTAAATCGCGTTAACTTTTTTGTTTCTCGATATTTTTGCACCATTTTTTCACAAGCTCTCAAAAAACTCTTCTAGTTTTAAAATATGTGTCGATATTGATAATTGGTCATATGGATCCGCAGATGTTCCAAAATTCGCCGACGCGTAGCCATAACCTACGTAAATATCTTAGGCTAAAGAATTTATATCGTATTCGGATATTCACCTCTCGAAATGATACATTAATGCGAGTATGTTGTGAAAAAATGATATAATATTATACCAATATTATACAATAGTTTTACATCTGAATTACCTGAGTTACCTCAGGGATGTCAAAAATCTCTGTTGGCTATATTGTGTTATCTGTAGTAGCTTGCAAAAAAGTTTGGATATTTTTTTCTTCATACTAGAAAAAATTGAGGATTTCTCCTAATGTTTCCAAAACTTAACTTATAATATTCCCACAAAAGCCAAAAGCTCTTTATTTGAGACCTTCTAGTACACATGTTGTCACGATGAGAGGGGTTCCAATAAATTGGTCAGATGATGTTAAGTATCTAGGGCTCGATAAAATTTTAACTTTCAAAAATCACCTTCGAATGCCCGAACCAAATGTAACAAATATATAAAATGTCTGTACCTACCTTGATACCTTGATGGCTACAGCGTAGCATCACGCCATTGCCGGGCGTATTGTAGAGCTCCATCTTCGTCGGTCTTGGGCGAAGCTTCTCACATGTCACAAACATGTGGAACACTTGTGTTCCAAGGTAAACAAATTCTTCAACAACTTCAATCACATCCCTATCAAACACTACCTCAGCACCTACACCGCCAAGCCTGACTCTATCTCTACCTGCAACCATGAACTTCGTTTTGGTAGAATTAATGGTCAGGCCTATCCTCGCTGTCTCCCTCTTCAGTGGCACGAATGCCTCTTCTAGTGACCTGCGATCGATTCCAATTAGATCTATATCGTCCGCAAAGCCAAGGAGCATATGCGACCTTGTGATAATAGTGCCATATCTCTGCACGCCAGATCTCCTAATAGCACCCTCGAGTGCAATGTTGAACAGTAAATTTGAAAGTGTGTCTCCCTGCTTCAACCCGTCTAACGTCATGAACGAGGTTGACACCTCGTCTGCGTTCTGAACACCTGATTTCGAACCATCCAACGTAGCACGTATCAACCTAATAAGTTTCACCGGAAAACCATGTTCAGGCATTATCTGTCACAGCTCATTTATTTGCACTGAGTCGCACGCCGCCTTGAAATCAATAGACAGAAGGTGAGTCTCCAAGTTATACTCCCGGAATTTATCTAGGATCATTCGCAATTCATGGCACAAGATAATTATCTGGTCCGTTGTCGTACGGCCCTCACGAAAACGTATTCGTCGACGAAGGACTCCTCGAACGGTCTCAGTCTGTTAAACAGGATGCGCGACAGAATTTTGTACGCCGATTGTACGCAGGGTATTTCTTCTGTAATTGGCACAGTCCAGTCTGTGCCCTTTCTTGTAGATTGGGCGTATGAGACCATCCAACCAGCCGGTGGGCAATTCTTTGTCCTCCCATACCTTCAGAAGTACTCCGGTGGATCGGCTGGTAAAGCTGCGAACTTCCGTGCTTGAAAAGCTCGTTCTTCCCAGCATCCTTACAGTTGTTCAGTTGCCTGGGACACGGTTATATGAAAAATTTACATTGTCACTCCAGTCTACTTTTTAGATTGCATTTAGGACCCATAACAACTGTGCAAAATTTGAGCTCGATCGGCGAAACTATATTTACGCGCCAGTCGTTCAAAGTTTGTATGGGATTTACTATGGGAAAACTCACTTTTGCAAATAAAAATCGCCAGAGGTCGCCCATAGTCCTCTATAAAAATTCTGAACACAGATCTAGGTAGGTATTTCTACGATAAACAACATAGTCGAAGACCACAAAGCAATCCGATGCTTGTGAAAAAAATTATTAAGCATATACCATTCGGAAATTTTGCCCAATTTTGTTATCATTGTTATTCTTTTACGTATTAATCAACATCGCCTTGCCAATAGGTTTTCATTGAATAACTTTTTTCACAAGTGTCGGATTTTTTCGCGGTCTTCGGCAATATTCTTCATCGTAGAAATACCTATCGAAGTCTGTGTTCAGTATTTTTATAGAGGTTAGTGGGTGACCTCTGACGTTCAACAATTGCTGAAAGTGCTTCTTCCACCTGGCAGCCACCACCGTTTTATCGGTCAGCAAATTCTCTTCTCGATTAATGCACATGGCGGGCACTGGTACGGTATTGTGCCGTGCACCATTGACCGTTGCATAGAATCTCCGCATATCATTCCGGTTCATGCTTGCTTGAGCTTCAGCTACCACACTTTCTTTGAGCTGCCTTTTTTCTGCGTTGGATTCGTTTTTCTTCGGCTCTCGCTGCCCTGTACCGCTCTCTGTTCTGTCGAATACCGGCCACAAGATACGGCTTCTGGCAATATTCTTCATGTCTGTCACTCTCTGGCACTCTTCATCGAACCAGTCATTTCGTCTTCGTCGTTGACCAGTGCCAATCACTTCCCGCGCCGTTGTTGTCACAGCTTTGTGGATAGGGTCCCACAGGCTGTTGACATCTCCAGCAACGTTGATTCTTCCCTACTGCTCGTCTAGCTGCTAGCGGTACTGTGCAGCTACCCCATCAGGCGGCAAGCGTTATATATTGAAGCGCAGCGTTCTGTTTGTTCTTGAACTCGTGACGCTGGATAACCGCCCCCGAATTTCAGCTACAACGAGATAATGATCCGAGTCGATATTAGGCCCTCGGAAGGTCCTGACATCCATGACATCTGAGAAATGTCGCCCATCAACCAGCAACGAAGGTTAACGGCCGCATGCCATTATCATTGGTAACGTAATGGAGCCTTTCCGTTCCTATGACGGGTCGGAAGAAATCTTCTTTCCCGATCTGCGCATTTGCGTCGCCGATAACTATCTTAACGTCTTGTTTTGGGCACTCTCCGTAGGCCTTATCCAGGCTCTCATAGAACTCATCCTTCATGTCATCGGGCTTATCGTTCATTGGCGCATATATGCTGATCAGGCTGTAGTTGAAGAACTTACCCTTAATTATCAACACACAGATTCGGTCGCTTACCGGTTTCCACCGAATAATTCACTTCATCTGCTTCCCAATCACTATGAAGCCAATTCCACGTTCAGCTCTGTCGCCACCGCTGTAATAGATGTGGAAATTGTATGAAGTGTTGGCAATGGGGTCCACCGCTCGGAATTCACGTTCTCCGGTTGTCAGCCAGCGTATTTCCTAGATAGATGCCACGTTTACGTGGACATTCGGCAGTTCACGAGCCAGGAGCCCAACACGTTGCCGTAAAATCAATCCGATTGCTCTACTTTTGCCTTTCTTGGTTGGTGAAGAGTCTTCGATAGGCCACCTAACCAGGGTTGCGCTACCTACATCGTGCTAGAGGGGCTGCCTCCTTGGTGCTGACACGATACAGCATAGTTCGTTTGTTCTTTTCATGATGATCACGGTCATAGCCTGGTTCTGGTAGCAAGTAGCTCTGGTTCTCAATAGTTTCAAGTTCTTTCGATCATGCTACAATGGTGAACCGTCATGCGCTAGCGGTGTTATGAAATGTCTGTATCCACTAATCATCTTCTTCTTCTTCATCTTAGCATTAACGTTCTCAAATCTAGAAGCTTTCTTGATCTCGAAAAAGAAGTTTTAGTAGATCAGCTATCTTCCAAATTTTCGAATTCCCTAAAGATTTCTTCACTTTGTGAAAAGTGTCACGTATAGTTTATTGATAAAATTCAAGATCTGTTGAAACAGCATCCTAGTGTGAAAAGATTTTGAAATCTCTAAAATCTTTCCATAGAGCTTCTTCAGTTCAGGTCCTTCAACCTTGCTCAGTTAATTGATAAAAAGGGTTTTTGAGATCTCAGTGGAAGTCTTTTATGCATCTCATCACATATCAGTGCATATATTTTGGTCTGCGCCATGTTTTGAAAGCATTGAAATGACCCGCATTATTATCTAGGCTAAGGACCACTTCTTATATTCGAGGCGGATGAGTCTGTAGGTTAAACCGCTCTAATATATAATTATAATTATTATTAATTACAATATGGCATCCGAAGCATTGAACAAAATCCCATACGTTGAGAAATATTGATAGATTCAGACACCGTACGACAGTATCCAAATATTCGTTTCCCCTCAACTTTTGAAATCTTTTGCCTTGCGGAATAAATTCCCCATTACGATTACGTCACATGAACTTGTAAATTAAGATCATTAATTGGGTATTCGTTTGGACATAAACTCATTCATTTTTCGCCGTTTCTGAAGCTGCGTAACTGACCTAGCCCAAAAATGATCTCCCCCACGATTGAACGAATAAAAAAAGAAGTCCGCGTTCAAGTTGAAGGTGCTCACGATTGTTTCGTTGACATGCTAACGAAGACCCTAACCCCCTTCTTCCCCACCTGTACCTATTAGCTGACGTCTCAATTAAGCGATGAATCTGTCCATCAAGATCATGTCAGATTACCGCGCGCGATCGCTTCGTGGCCCACAAAATGCAGCGCTTTCAAAGGCAAGTACAAGATGACTCCTCCGTGATAAGACGATGCACAATGGGACCATTTCAGAAAAAGATGGTCAAAATCTCAGCATTATTGATCAAGCTTACCTTAGCTTAGAATGACTACACATATCAACGGTTGCTATTCCGTGATTGACCGAAGTCAGTGAAAATGCACAAAGAATCAACTAGAAGTTCTACTGGGATTGGCCATAATCTTCTTGAGTGTGCATATTTCAATGCCTTTATTTATACAGGGTCAATAACGGCGCCGGCCACGTCCTTGCAGCCAGGTGGGATTGGGAGAAGGAATGTTAGTGTGTAACCATTGCTATTTGCAGACCGTGTTTGCCTCTGCATCTCCACAAAGGTTACTGGAAGGGATGTTTGTTAATGGGGAGGATCGTTGGGTCACAGGATTCACTTTGATAAGCGATTAGACCATGATAAATAAATATTTATGAGATATAAACACGCTTATATGTAAATATGATATTTTCATTTGATATGAACAATTTGTATGAAAAGGAAAATAATGTCGACACTTGAAGTGACCATTCAAAGTTTGTTGAACAAATACCTTAATGTAACATTCCTACAGCTGTCGTCTTGACATGTGTTATTATATTTTTCTTATATGAAAAGAAAAAAAACTCGATTGGCAGGAACATCATGGAACACTCTTATGCCGACACTTACAGTGACGAACCATTCAAAGTTTGTTGAATAAAGTGAACTTTTCACTGGTAAAAATGTATTCCTGAAACCACGAAAATTATTCATAAAATCATGAATATCTACATTCATGGAATTTTTTGCCATACAGAATAGGACCATGAATATGGATATTCATGACTTATTCATGATTCCAGGAACAGATATTTTTTCGTGTTCGCAAGTCTACACTTGTAACACTTTGAACCATTCAAAGTTTTTTTTGATTTCAAAAATTAAGGTAAAAGAAAGGGATGTTTTGAAAAAAAAAAATTCAAGCATAAATAATTAATGAATCAATGTTTATGCCGACACTCACAGTGACGAACCTTTCATAGTTTGTTAAAAATCAAAAATTTTAAGATTTTCTATAGATTAATGATTTCTGCTTGGAAACGGATGTTTATTTCTGTAACCAATTTGCTTGAAATTAAAAATTCTACAACTTCAAGGAAGAAAGCAAATCTCTAGATTTTTTTCAAAAGGCGTAATTTTTGCTAGCGCTTACCTTGTCACACTGAAGATACCGATACACTTAAACGCCATATTGAAGCCATTTGAGATTTTGACCGCCTTTTTCTAAAATAATCCCATTGTACGACGCGGCGAATGGTAGACAGACAAGAAGCAGACAGCGGCGAGAGTGCGCAAAGGAGGAAGAGAAGGTTGACAAGGCGGCATCCACAAATTACGTAACGCTCTAGGGGGAGGGGGGGAGTAGGCTCAAGCGTTACGGCTCATACAAAAATTTGAAATTTTTCATACAAAAAGCGTTATGGAGGGGGGGGAGGGGGTCAGAAATTTCCAATTTTAGCGTTACGTAATAAATGGACGCTGCCCAAAACAATTTGTCGCTGGGTGACCACGCTTGATGCATCATTCATGACGATTTCCAGCCAACGAACGATTCGTGATGCATGTTCAACCTGTTGCTTTGGAATGATTCCGACAGAGAGAAAAAACGAAGATAACGAGAATAGTTCTAAAAAACGTGATTAGTTTAAAGTTTCCCTTTGAATGCATCTCTGATTCTGAATACGCGCTAGGCTTAGTGGAGAATCGTCTTAATTGTGATGGGATGTAATTAGAAACCGGATGTTGAGTCGTTTGTATGACAACAATCAACTCAGTGACAGAGTGAAGATTAAGGTCACGATCACGCGTCGGTGCAGTTCTTCGCCATCTAATACTCTAGAATGAATCGTCACTTTCACTTCCCACTCACTTTCTTCTAGAACGTTGGTGGAAAGGAAAAAATATATAAATTTAATACCCTGAGTGATTCACCTAGTAATTACACTAACTTTTTTATATGATACAATTCTCTCTTGAAATTGTGGGCCAATAATGTCCATTTTATCACGAAGTAAACAAATTGACTGTATATATAGAAAACTATAAATGCGATTTCAAGTTTATCTATTCTTCTTCTTCTTGGCATAACGTCTTCACTGGGAAAGAGCCTACTTCCTGGACCTCCCGGTAATCAAACCCAGACATCTTCAGCGTAACTTTCCTTAGTAGACGCGAACTCTACTAGGCTAAGGAAGGCCTCCTCTTAGTTATTCATAGAATCTATTCAAGCATTATTTCAGAAATATCTTCAAAATTCCGTCAACAATGCCTCACAGCTAAAAATATGTTATAAATTTCAGTTCATTCTCATGCATATATTTGGAGCATCAAAGTAAACTGAAATGTCAACGACAAATCCCTTATTTTTCAATCGAATGCACTTTAAATTTACACGATCATGTAACATTCAAGCATCTTTAGTTGAAAATTAAACGTGATGCTGTAACAATAGATGAATTTGATTTACTTTTACTATACTCTTCTGTTTACGCTACATTGAAATTTAATTATTTTTATCTGTCCTTAGCATCACTTTCAATTTACTAATTGAAAACCACTTCACTCTTCGGTGATTCAGGAATTTGCGACCGCAGAAAATAGAACAGGAATTAGAAATGTAGAAATGTTTGGTAGTGTCAATAACGGTGTCCTTACGATCATCGGAAAAGAGAAGGAATGTTAGTGTGATGTCCATTTTTGCTATAGAATAAATTAGTCTCTGCATCTCCATGGATTAACCTGAGCGAGTAGTGCTATTAATGTAATCTTTTCAAAATGTTACATATCAGTCTTTGAAAATAACGTGGCCCCATATGAGTACGTTGACACTTTTAGTATCGAACTATTCAAAAAAAATAATAAAAAATCGAATTTGGTACTACATCATTTCATTCCAATTTGAATTTGTATTATTCGACAGTTACGCGTGTTTCGACCCTTACTATAAGGCCGTCTTAAGTTTCGTGTACTAGACTCGAGTTGAAGAAATCATTGCATTCACACATTTTATACATAGTGTATTCGACAGAATTTTCCATCGATTTTAAAATTGATCCTAGGCATTTTGACGTTTTTCAGGAAAATGCTAACTCATCAGTTTATTGATTATAAGGCGCTATATCACGGTATCAACCGCTTAGAGCTAAGGATCATAATGGACGAAAAAAGCTTCTATGAGCAGTGGAGTGGAGTGGAGTATATTTTGGGGATTTTTTTTTTATTACCGTACGGGTTTGGGCCGAAGGGTCTCAGATTTTCATGAAACTTTTTCCACAGGCAGGGCTCATGGATATATGAATAAAAAACATGAGAAAAATTCAGGGTCGCCTATTTTTCCGGAAAACTCAGGTGGAAATTTTTTGGTTTTCCCTTGACACTACTTATTTTGAAAAATCATAACTCAAGAACGAAGCAACGTAAAAACAAAGTTTTCATATGAAAATTTAATTTTCTCAAAAATCCAAAAAAAAAATGAACTGGAAAAAGTTTTCCACAAAATTTTTCACCGTTGGGAAAATTCGTAAAGAAAAGCCGGAAAAACTATGCCCGAACTCGTGGAAAATTTTCAAAAAAATATTTTCGAGAAGGTAATTTTATAAGCTTTAATCACTGAAATTTTTGGAATGCACTTTTTTTCATTTTTGAGTTATGGCCAAATTTGTGAAAAATGTCCAGATGTGCCATATAAGACTTTTCTTTGAAAAATCATAACTCAAGAACGAAACATTGTAGAAACAAAGTTTTTATATGAAAATTTAAGCAAATTTTCTCAGAAATCCAAAAAATAAATATGAACTGAAAAAAGTTTTCCACAAAATTTTCCACCGTTGGGGAAATTCATAAAGAAAAGCTGGAAAATCTATGCCCGAACTCGTGGAAATTTTTTAATAAAATATTTTTAAGAAAGAAACTTTATAAACTTCAATTCTGGTAACTTTTAGGATGTACTTTTCTCTAGTTCCTGATCTATGGTCAATTTTGTAAAAAATGCATAGATTTGCCATACATGCCTTTTCGTTTAAAAATCATGACTTGAAACTAATGTTCTACCCGACAACAACTCAACAGCGCGAGACTCGGACACAGTCACAGGGTCGGCGCACTACCGGGCAACCGGAGGGGCTTCGCGGATTCAAAGGGCACTCAACTATTCAAATAATCACACACACGAGCGGTTCAAATTTTAACGATGTATTTGGCCAAACTGTTCTGGTGGGTCACACTGGATTTTCGGGCACGTACCTGGTGTTCTGCAGTCCAGCGAGCGCTCGCGACGATTTACCGGATTCACTCCGGCGTTGACGGTCTCTCCTACTGACGCTGCGACGATCGGCAAGATGGCACCGATACCAGCGGACAAAGCTTGGGGCAATGGCGGATATGAATGGGCTGGAATGACGGTCTTCAGCGATGTGGAGTTGGTTCGGATGCACAGGCGCTTCCTTCGGACGAAACCGGTCGACGACGGCAAGGCCGCCCTCTGTCGAACCGTGAAGGGAATACTCCTTGATATTTAGGGCCGTTGCCCGAGTAATGTCCTCCTTTGCGTTGATGGCCCTCGGCCAGAGGAACAATGGTCCTTAACTGTTAGGTCTCGTGACTACAAAAGTCACTTCGACCGTAGCGTGCAATGGCGGTCTAAGGACGCGCCAACCAGAATGCTTTAAAGCAAGAACGAAAAAAGGTCCTGAATTGCGGTGAACGGTCTCTCCAACTTAACACGATTCACTACTCGCACTATTTTATAAATTTTACTACTCCACTGAGCACTTCTGGTCTACACGCTCGCCTGATTAAAAGTGGGCGATGGCCGCCCAGCAAGCATCCTTTGAACCCTTCAGCCCATTCGTGAAACCGTGTCCCCATTTTGCTGTAACTTCTTCACGCCATGATTTTACGACCGTTACATTAAGTTATGTCGAACTGCCCAGTGGTTTTGACTGCTTATGCTTTTTGAATATTTGAATAATCGATCACATGGTGCAATTTAAAAAAAGGATTGAAATTCTTGTAACAACGGTTACACTATCCCCCCACCGAGGTTAAATAATTACCCTAACTAAAGATCAGGGAGGGTAATTATTTAATCCCACACAGAGGTGAAAACATCTTAATCAAAGCTTGATAGGGAGTTGCCAAAAATTTAACAAACATATACTAATCGCTACGCGAAGCAGTAAAAATTCAATTAACATCATTAGACATCATAAACACATTAAAATCCTCGGCAAACTAAAAGCAGGAATTTCACTAAGAAACTTGCTATAATTGAGCACGTGAGATAATTTTGTTGTGATTGCACATGTCAATGAACACCTAAAGTGAATTCGTTCTACTACTTCCTTCTCTCAGTGTCTATCTACGAATCATCCTACACACAGTAGGGATCGAGATGACCAATCAGTCTCTTCTCACACGCGTTCGCGATTACACACGTATAGTTGACCGGACAATTACAAACTGTATTAAAAAATGAACAATGGACAGTACGTATTAAAATGTGCTACACAACAAACGGACAAGATGGTATCGAATGGTGATTCTACGGATTGCATTAGATAAGTATTTCATATGTATCTACTATGCGTTAAGCTGGACGAAACTGTTTATTTTCAGGTTGATTCGACCAGGTGGCCTTCCTGGTCACAACAGGCTAGATCTACTTTAGTAGACCCTGTTCTGTTGGTCAAGCTTTCGGCGCGCGTTGAAAGCATCCTATCTAGGGTTTTTCCTGCGGAACGAACCTGAAAACGAGCATCTCATCTATGGAATTAACAAATTAAAATTTCAAAAATATCACGGGTAAGTATTTGGACAGTTCAACGACAACTTTCTATACAATTCTTTCACAATTATTCTTTAAATTCTACATAAAATCTATCTCTATCCTAAAGCTATCATTATCTATTATCTACTCTACTATATTAAAAATCCCCAGTTCCTTCACCCCTTTTGCATATGGCTTCACCAACAAAAGAGTTAATTTTAATCTTCTTTACTCTTCTACTTGATCTCGCTGCGCAGCTTCCTAAATGATGACGTCATTAATCTTTAATTCCCAGGTTGTACACTCATTGCACTCATCCTCTTAACCCTGAGCAAGAGAACATTCTCTCTCTGCTCTATTAGACGGACGATAACTACTCACCAATGGACAAACTAAGCTATAAAGAGTCCTGAGTTCCCACGATATAACTACCATATTAGATGGCTCATTCGACTGAGGGAGTATGATGACCTGCTTTACGACGTCCAATGATGTTCAACGAATGCAATCTTGTATCACCTGCTTTCAATGTAAGCTATATTGATGATCTACATTAATCATACAGATTTTAACACTCCGTGTATCTTTTAGGCAACGTTCAACCCAATCACTGAGCCACGGAGTCATCTGGGCGTAAATCAGCCCCTAGGTTTTTGCGTAAATCAACCCCTAGGTTTTTGCCTTCCTCGTCGGCAACCTCGTAGGCACTGGTCCCTCGCCTGGCGACAACAACACACGGTGTATAAACTGGCCCGTATTTGGCGTTAAACTTATCTACCGCCGACGATAGCTTAAAATTTCGTTTATACACTCGCTGTCCTATGTGGTAAGTCGGTGCAAACTTCTTATGACGTAGATTATAGTTTTTCAAGTTTTTATCATGACTTTTCTTTAGATTACCTTCGACTATTTTGAACACCTTTTCATTCATTTGTGCTTGAAATTGATCCCTTTCTTCTACTGCAACTTCCTTATCTTCCCTTTCCAGTCGATGGTGTTCCCCTTTCTCCACTTTTTCGTGACCATACAAGATCCGGTAAGGCGAAAATCCTGTGGATGCATGCACGGTTGTGTTGATCATCTCCTCTACTTCAAAAATCTTCGACTCCCAGTTACGCTGATCTTCACGCATGTATGTCCTCAAGCACGCGTTTATCGTCCTGTTCACCCTTTCGACCGGATTAGCCTGGCTGTGATGCCTTGCGTTCGGCCAGTGCTAGACTCCCCGACGGTTGAGCAATGCTTGAAACTCTTTCCCTACAAAAGTCGTCGCATTATCCGTAATAATTACTTCCGGTGTTCCAAACCTCCTCATCCAACTATCTTCCACAATCCTACACACTTCTCTCGCTTCAATTTTCCTAAGCGGAGCAAGCAAGATCCATTTTGAAAACAGGTCCATCATGACCAATAAATGGCATTTACCCTGCTTGCTTCTTGGCAAACTTTGAATGAAGTCCAGTGCTAGGATTTGGAATGGCTTAGTGGTCAGCTTTTGCTTACCCATTGCTGGTGCGGTTGCAACTGTTGAAGGCTTGCATTCCTTACAAGTACTACAGCTCTTAATATGCTTTTTGCAATCTACTGCCATACCAGGCCAGTAGTACTTGCATTTCAATCTTTGAATGTTCTTTTCATAACCGGGATGCATAGCAGCGTCGTGTTCTTCTTCCAGAATCGATTTTCTCAGATTCTCAGGGACACAAATTTTCCACTCGAATCTGTAATCGAGAGCATCGGTTGGAGAGAACACAAATTTGTACAGTTTGGAGTCCTCTACCTTAAAATCTGCATAATCCTCTGGACATTCGGCAATTTTACGAAGTAGGTTTGCATACCAGTCGTCATGCTCAACAATCTCCAAAGCCTCCATCGACCTGGAAAGCGCATCAGGAACCACGTTATCCTTCCCTTTCCGGTGGCGCACAACCATGTCATATTGTTGTAATTGCATGCTCCACCGGCTAAGCTTAGAAGAAGACTTCCATTTTGTGTTCATTATGAACGACAAAGCTGAGGAATCCGTGATTAACGTAAATCTAGTCCCCTCGATATACGGTCTAAATTTCTCTATCGCCTCCATGGCAGCCAAACCCTCTTTTTCAGCGGCTTACCATGCCCTCTGTGTGGTGGACAACTTTCTCGAGAAATAGGAGATCACCTGTTCTACTCCTTCAATTTCTTGGGTCAAGACTCCTGCGATAGCGCTATCGCTAGCATCAGTCTGCACCGTAAACGGAAATATGAAATTTGGATTTGCCAGAATGGGCGCCGAGATTAATCGCTCTTTCAAACTGATAAAGGCCGCTTCCGCTTGCTCATTCCATTTAACCACCTTCGGTTTTCCTTTCAGAAGGTCAGTTAATGGAGCCGTTATTTCGCTGTATCCTTCTATAAACCGCCTATAGTAGTTTATCATGCCCAGAAACCGTCGTAAAGACCGAATTGAGGTTGGTCGTTCAAAGTTCACAATCGCCTCAACTTTGTCAGGATTTGGTCTTACGCCATTACGGGACAAAATAAACCCTAAGTACGGCAATTCAGGAACACAGAATTTCGATTTTTCTAAATTTATGGACAGGTTTGCTTCCTTTAACCTTCGAGCAACTTCCTTCAAACAGTTGATGTGGTCCTCAAATGTGTCGTTTGCGATGACAATATCATCCAAATACACAAAAACTTTTGGTTCCAATACACCGTAGCCAAGCACTTGGTCCATCAGCCTTGATAATGTGGCTGGACTATTAACCAAGCCAAATGGAAGCCTGGTGAATTGGAACAGACCTCTTCCAAATACCCGAAACGCTGTATATTTACGGGACTCAGGGTGTAAAGGAATCTGCCAAAACGCTTTGGACAGATCTATCGTAGATAAAAACTTTGCAGACCCCAATCGCCCCAAAATCCGATCCTGATGAGGTAACGGGTAGGCATCTCTACGCGTCCTCTCGTTGAGTTTTCTGGCGTCTAAACACATGCGAACTTTCAGACTGGTTTCCCCTTCAGACGTCTCCCCTTTCTTCAACACAGGCACAACCAATAAAGCCCAATCGCTTGTTGATCGTTCGACGACTCCTGCTTCGATCCATTTATCCAGTTCCAGGTTAACCTGCTTCTGGACCTCTGGGGACCACGGATATGGGTTCAAACGCACTGGTGTGGCTGTTCGAAATTCTTCGTCAAACTCGATTTTGTGAGTAATAAGCGGAGTGGTGCCAAGTGTCTGACCCTCCTCAAACGCTTTAAACTCCTTTTTAATGGCTTCTAACTGCTCTCGTTGTTCCACGGTTAGCGGTATCTCCTCCTCCTCGTGCTCAACCTCAACTTCTTCTACTAGCACTTCCGGCGAATCTCTAATGGTGGGTTCTATACCAAAAAGGCGCCAAAAATTCATCCCCAAAATAAATCTTCTTTTCAGCGAGGGAGCAATTAGTGTGGTTACTAGCCTCGTCCTGCCATTAAATGTGATTGGGAGATGCAGTGCTCCTCGAACTTCTAAAACTTCGCCTCCAGCAGCAAATAATTTCGTCCTAGTCTGGGATATCTTCATCTTTAGCTTCTGAAGCAATTTTTCCCCTCCAATACCTAGGATTGAAACCTGGGCGCCACTGTCTAGAAGGCCTACCATAGGCATCCCCATCACCTCAAATTTGACGAACGGACGGTTGTCTCCTTCCACACGAACAGTTAACTCCTCCACTTCTGGGTTGGACGGTACGAAGACAGTTAGAGGCTTTTGGTTACGCACTCGACGACCTCCTACGCCGATTTGCGTCCGTTTTTTGGACAAAATAGACAATTTTCAGCGGTAACATCATGCATGCCACATTTCGTACAAAACTTTTCCCGCTTTCGCAGACAAGATTTGTAGTGGTGATTTTTCTCCTTACAGTTGAAACACACATCGCTATCTGGGATTCGATACATTGCAGCTTGTCTTTCCAACGTGCCGCTAGAACTACCCTGTTGCGGTGAAGGTTCTCTTCTGGGGTTCGTGGGTTTTTGATTATCAGTTGGTTTCTTTGGATATTGCGGTGCCTGACTCTTACGTTCATTGGAATTGTTTGCGAAGGATTTAGGTTTCCAGTCTTTCCCACTGAAGGTCATAGGTTTCTGAAACGGTTTTCTAGAAACTTCATGCACCTGCGCGGATTTGGTAGCAGACTCGTTTTCTCTACTTCGGTACAGATACCAATTTGCGGAGTCCAACTTCCTTCCCCATACCTTTAACGCTTTCAAACTTCGAATGTTTTTCACGACCAAGGCATTTTTATAATCGGACCTTAAGTTTCTGAATACGATATCAAACTTTCTTTCCTCTGCGGGTGGTACTGACATGTATCCAAAAATCTCCTTCATCGCATTGTAGTACTCCGTGAACTTTTCTGATCTCCTCTGTCGCCTTTGAGTAGCCTGCTGTTCATAGTGGAAATCCAGGTCTGGCGATTGGTATTCCAGCTTCAGCTCGGTGACCAATTCCTTCCAGTTTCTGAAGTCCTTATTTTTCTTCCCCTCCATGTACCACGTCCGTACTTCTCCTGCGAACAAATGGATTGCTTCGTTGAACAACGCCTTCTTGCTAATGTTCTCAGCTTCGGCCATAAACTCAACCTCGGCAATGAACTTATTCAGCAGTTTTCCATCGTCCTTTCCGTCATACTTCAGCTTCCAATCCGCTACCGGTCGTGGTCTGCGTGACGCTCCTTTACTGCGACTACGACGTGCTGCATCCAAACTGTTGGAATCCTCCTCATCACTCGAACCTGCCGAACTCTCCGAATCATCTTCACTGCATTCCTCGCTAAATTTCGCTTTGCTCTTCTCCTCTCTCCTCTTTTCTGCAAGACTATCAGCTGGCGGTTTACGAGCCTGTCCATTCTTCCCATTCTTTCCGACATCTCTTTTCCCTGACTTTTCGATACTAGCCTGCGGTTGAACCCCCTCACTTGGTGATTCGGTGAACTCGACCCTATCTAATGCTCTTCTCTCCTGATTCCCGCTCAATTCCGTATTCAAACTCAGGTTCAAACTACTTAGCTTCTGCTCGAGATATCTATCAATCCGACTCATAACCGTTTTCATGATCGCATCTGGGCTTTTCATTTTTGTCCTCCTAGTTCTCCTCGGTGTGCTCGTTGACCTATTTCTCCTATTCTTATTTCGCGTTACGACCCTGTCATCTGTCGAAGACGACTCGGTTTTTTCATCTTCACCCTCGTCACCCTCTTTCTCATTTTGAACACTAAGCCTACTCAAATCTTCCTGAAATCTCTCCTGCGTTTCTAGCACTGCATCTGGGTCAGTCGAAAGAAACGAGAAGTAATTGTTCAGCAATTGAACAGCCACTTTTTCGAGCCCTTGCGTATCAAAATTCATTCCGTCTTTCAACCGATTCAACCGAAACAGTAAATGAACTAACCGCGTTTTCAATGGTGGCATGTCGACTTTCTTGACTAATTTGTTTTCTAACGCCTCGCGAATCTTTGCTAACTTTTCATCTATTTCGTGAAATTCTACCTCTAGTTGCTCTTCTTTCAAAGGACAGAAAGTAAATTCGTTTTTATCTCTTTGCAGCTTCATTATTCTTCGCAATTTACGCCTTTTGACGTCCCTCGAATCACCACTAGAAAACTTCTCTCGCCGAATGACAAGTTCATGTTCGACTTCATCGTCTAGTAAGTGCATAACGTTCATCGATTGATAGATCATCAGGTGTTCGACACTCATCATGCCAAAATTAGGAATTCAGTAAGGGAAAATTTAATAGTAGATAATTCAGTTCAGCAAAGTTCAAAGAAATTCAATAAAAGTAGCACAATATATACAAATAAAAATTCAATCAACTTAAGCTAGAGAACATTAAAACTAAAAAAATCAAAATAAGGAAATACGAATTCAATAAATGGTGTTAATTTTGGTGTATTTATGTATTAGTGTATAAGTGTTAGTGCTCATTCAGGACCTTTTTTTTACTTTTAGCCGCCTATCGACTCAATTGATAATCAGTCTCTGATCTAGTTCAATTTTAACAACTGTTAATGTGCTTGCAATTCTCAATCTTTTTAGCACTTCCGAAACCGATTCAACAAGCCACTACCTTTCAACTTCTCAAAATCAGTCTACGGTACTGTGTTGGCAAAAGGATAATGCACGGATCCTACACAGTCAGTGACAAACTGAATGTGTACTCTCCTCCCGCTCGTGTTAAAAAATTCAAACAATTTTTTATTCTACTCGATCCTCCGTTTGCCTTTCGCGATTTTGGCTGGGAGCCAATTGAAACTAATGTTCTACCCGACAACAACTCAACAGCGCGAGACTCGGACACAGTCACAGGGTCGGCGCACTACCGGGCAACCGGAGGGGCTTCGCGGATTCAAAGGGCACTCAACTATTCAAATAATCACACACACGAGCGGTTCAAATTTTAACGATGTATTTGGCCAAACTGTTCTGGTGGGTCACACTGGATTTTCGGGCACGTACCTGGTGTTCTGCAGTCCAGCGAGCGCTCGCGACGATTTACCGGATTCACTCCGGCGTTGACGGTCTCTCCTACTGACGCTGCGACGATCGGCAAGATGGCACCGATACCAGCGGACAAAGCTTGGGGCAATGGCGGATATGAATGGGCTGGAATGACGGTCTTCAGCGATGTGGAGTTGGTTCGGATGCACAGGCGCTTCCTTCGGACGAAACCGGTCGACGACGGCAAGGCCGCCCTCTGTCGAACCGTGAAGGGAATACTCCTTGATATTTAGGGCCGTTGCCCGAGTAATGTCCTCCTTTGCGTTGATGGCCCTCGGCCAGAGGAACAATGGTCCTTAACTGTTAGGTCTCGTGACTACAAAAGTCACTTCGACCGTAGCGTGCAATGGCGGTCTAAGGACGCGCCAACCAGAATGCTTTAAAGCAAGAACGAAAAAAGGTCCTGAATTGCGGTGAACGGTCTCTCCAACTTAACACGATTCACTACTCGCACTATTTTATAAATTTTACTACTCCACTGAGCACTTCTGGTCTACACGCTCGCCTGATTAAAAGTGGGCGATGGCCGCCCAGCAAGCATCCTTTGAACCCTTCAGCCCATTCGTGAAACCGTGTCCCCATTTTGCTGTAACTTCTTCACGCCATGATTTTACGACCGTTACATTAAGTTATGTCGAACTGCCCAGTGGTTTTGACTGCTTATGCTTTTTGAATATTTGAATAATCGATCACATGGTGCAATTTAAAAAAAGGATTGAAATTCTTGTAACAACGGTTACAGACTCAAGACTCATCATGACTTGTCGAACCGGATTCAAATTATCTCAAAAATATGAAATTTTTGAAATGGAATCAGTTTCCCAGGACATTTTTCACTGTTTATGAAAACAAATAATGAAAACCCGATTAGCTATTCCAGCTTTCAAACAAACTATATTTGAAAAGAGCGATCAATAAGATCCAATCCTACAATATTTTTCAATACGCTCATTTTTCGTTCCTAAAACATGATCAAATATTGCTAGGTTGAGCTGTTTGAACCATATATTTACAAATTTATAAGTTCATTAACAAAATTTCTTAAGAACGAAACTACATAGAAACAAAGTTTTCTTCAATCAGAATGTAGGCAATTTTTTTTTCCTGTTAGGTAACTACAAAATTGACAGTTAAATAAATGGGTAGACAATATGACAAATAGGTATTTACCAATTCAAGTTTAAAGCGTTGAAATGGCTTGAGAATCATAAGTTTACCAAAAACTAACAAAGAGCAGTGAGAAAGTGCAAGTGTTGTCTATCAGCTGTATATTCCTCGTTATTATTTTTTGTAAAGTGAAAAAAGTTGTCCCGAAGCTGTTGAAATGGACAAAGTTCAATATTACGAATACAATTCTTTATGCTGTAACCCCTTCGGACTGGACGGCCACAAATCAGTAAGGACAAATCTACGATCGATCAGCCAAGGCCTCATCAGTAAGCTTCATTCGAATGGAGTTCGGTGGATTACGGAAAAGATGAAAATTTGCGTTGAAGTGCTCCATTACCGGTGACCAGAAGGCTCTCGTAACGGATCTTCCAGAAGCAATGGCGTTTGAGGAACAAGTTTCACCACTATCTTCGTTGGCGTCGCCAAAGGAAACTCCTTCCTCGGGTGAGTCAGTTGGTTCTATAAATAATGTACAAAAAATACAAGAGTTTGCTAAATTCTTGGAAATTTCTTTTCAAGTAAAATCTTCACGTTTGGATGCTTCTAGTAGTAACTATCGCAATGCTTCTATGGACGAAATGTTCAATCAAATTTTGAGTAAAATAAAGACTTGGTATCCGCCTAATATTGTCGATGTTACAGAGGATTTTAATTCCGTTTTATTAAATTTGAACTCAGCTGTTACAAAAGCCGAACCTGACAAGCAAATTGAACTTCTAAAATTACTTCCTAGGAATTGGTCATATGCCAAAGTTAAAGCTCATTTTGACGTGTCTCAACACGTTATAACTGAATCAAAACCCGGGAAACAATTTAGGGATTCAACCACTTTCAAAAGTAGGACGACCCTCGCATGGATCAGATGTCCAAGACATAGTTTCAAATTTTTACCTAAGGGATGATATCAGTCGGCCATTTCCTGGCTTGAAAGATATCATATCTATTAAGTTACCCAATGGAGTGCGCCAAAATGTTCAAAAACGCCTTTTGCTTGACCCTTTGGATACTTTATATAAACAATATTTGGAAACCTGTAAGAGTGAACAGGAATCTGTCTTATTCACATCGTTCTGGAAACTTAAACCAAAACAATGTGTTTATACAAAGGATTCATCGGCCATGAATGTTTGTGTTTGCATGATACATGAAAATGTGAAATTCATGGTTGATGTATTGAAAAAAACTAATTGCTTTGAAGTTTATAATACAGAAAAAAAACTTAACACCTTTTTGACTAGTCAAATGATATGTCCAGATAGTACAGATGATTGTTACTTGAGGTCCTGTGAGGATTGTAAATTAAAGAAATTAGATTTTGTTGCCAATCGCTTAGATGAAAACAACGTTGAAGAAGTTAAGTATTGTTTTTGGATTATTTCTCCTCGTTGTGAAATTATCAACAAAGAGGAAAATGTAAATGATTATATAGAAAACTTGAAAAATCTCACAGAGAAGTTTCTTGTGCATCAATTCAAAGTAGATAAAAATTTATAAGAGCTAAAAAGGAATCACTAGTTGAAAACAAAGAAATAATGTGCCAGATGGATTTCGCGGAAAATTATTCGTGCGTGATACAAGATTCCATTCAAAGCCATTACTTTGTACGACCTCAAGTAACAATACATCCATTTGTAATTTATTACAAAGACAAATCTTCGATCAAAGTCTTAAATTTTGTTGTAATTGCTGACATAAAAAAGCATAACACGACATCAGTTTATGCTTTTCAAACAAAACTAATTTCAAAATTGAAAAATAAATTTCCTGAGCTTGAAAAAATCATTTATCTTTCTGATGGTTGCGGAGAGCAGTACAAAAATAAATCAAATTTCAAAAATGTATGCAACCATGAAAATGATTTTAAAATTAGAGCAGAATGGCACTTTTTCCCATCCTCACATGGAAAAGGTCCATGTGATGGTATCGGTGGCAATATTAAGCGAATGGCTATAGATGCTAGTATTAGAAAGTCAGCGGAAATAAATAACGCCAAACAATTTTTTGACTGGGCTGTGTCGCAATCCGACTTATATTTCATTAAAACCAATCCCATATCGTTTCTTTCAGATCTTTTAGAAAATTTGCAATTGCTTTGATAAAAAAAACTTGTTTTTCTGATGCTTCGATTGAAATATGGGTTTTCAAAGAAAAGACTAATATGGTCATTTTTCACAAAATTGACCATAACTCAGGAACAAAAAAAAAGTACATCCTAAAAGTTACTAGAATTGAAGTTCATAAAGTTTCCTTCTCAAAATTATTTTAATAAAAATTTTCCGCGAGTTCGGGCATAGATTTTCCAGCTTTTCTTTATGAATTTCCCTAACGGTGGAAAATTTTGTGGAAAACTTTTTCCAGTTCATATTTTTTTTTTTTGGATTTCTGAGAAAATTTGCTTAAATTTTCATATAAAAACTTTGTTTCTACAATGTTTCGTTCTTGAGTTATGATTTTTCAAAGTAAGTAGTGTCAAGGGAAAACAAAAAAATTCCACCTGAGTTTTCCGACAAAATAGGCGACCCTGAATTTTTCTCAATTTTTTTATTCATATATCCATGAGCCATGCATGTGGAAAAAGCGTCATGAAAATCTGAGACCCTTCGGCCCAATTTGTACGATAATAAAAAAAAAAATCCCCTGTTGTCCTACCCAGACAACCAAAATGTACGCATAACGAAATCACCTGGAGGCTTTGTACGTGCAAAATTCCACTTATAAGATGTCGCGAAAAGGCCTTCTACGTACAAAAGTGGAGGCGATATGCGTGCATATATTATGTGATGATTAATAACATACAATGCGAGTGTATAAATATTCTTCCGAACTAACCTGTTATCTTATGCGACTTAACTTAATTGATTCGACTTACTTTGTACAAGTGTACGGGACGAAACAAAATGTATAAATAAACTCAGAAAAAAGTGTTTTATGCGAGGAAACTCATCAATTTGCCGAGTTTATCCACGGTGCTTTGCGGGTTCGATGTAATTAGTATGAATAAACGAGTTTTAACGTGAACTTTCATGCGATTTCTGGTTGTCTGGGTAATGTTTTTATCAAAGTTTATCATTAACCTTCCCTCATGTAGCTTCACTTCTTACTTTTCTGTTTTCCGATATTTATTTTTGCACCACTTTTTCACAAGTTCTCAAAAAAATCATCTAATTTTAGAATCTATGTCGATATTGAATATTGGTCCTCTGATTCTGAAGATATTCCGATTGGGTGACCGACATCTGCCGCTTTGTTTACCCGCTATTGTTTTAAGAAGATTCATCAAAAAGTATGAAATGTGAGCTATAAAAACCGGTTGAGTTGTCTTCGTGGAATCTGAAATTTACAATATGATGATTTTGTTTACGGCCAGACTGATACCTATCACAAACATAAATGCTCATTATTCATAAACGATATAGCATACGAACAATGGAACCAATTTGTTTCTTTTTTTCATAACAAATCTATCAAAATATGGTTTCGAAAAGTGAATAACTGAGAATTTTTAGTTAGTGTTTTTTATTGCCAATTTTGTTCAAGCTATAGCTAATGTTTTATTATTTAATTGGCTACCTTTGTACATATTTTCACATCTGACAAACCTGAGTATTGTTTATATATGACTTGAAGCCCTCAAAGTGATTTTAGAAAATTATTGTTTTTTATCTTGCATGAGACAGAAAGGTGTAATGAACTGCATCGGTTGGGGGTTAAATTACTAATGATAATGATTTATGTATCTTAAAATCGGCCAATAATCTTGAATCTACAGACTTCTTCTTAGACGCTTAATCAACCTTTGCCAATTATTCAAAGAAATACTTGTATGAGTGGGAGTATAATATTTAAGAAATTGGGAATAATTCTTCCTTTATAAAGTTTATACCAAACAAATGTACGCCTTTCTTCAAGTTAACAACCTTACTATCATCATTAAACACAAATCTCATTGGATTTATTTTATTTTCGAGACCAAATTCGCTTTGCTAAAAATAAGTAATGAACTGTCATTAAATTGAGATAAAAGAAATAGGCAGGCTTAGAAAAATAAGAAACAAACATATTGTCAGTTATTGTTCTAATCTTGGCTAGATAAGACGCCTCTCAAGTTACGACAATGGCGTAGTTGGTTGAACATATGCGATTTCATTGGGAAATATTGATCAACAGTTGAACTGCCGTTCTACGCATATTTGTCCCGCGGTACAGTAGGCGTAGAAGAGCATTGAAGCTCTTAAGAAAAAATGAAGCCTGATCGAAAGATTAAGATAGTAGTCTCGGACGGACATGGGCGGAGATGAAATTTGATGGTTTCTGATAGGAATAGGCAGAAACCAATGACAGTAAGGTCTCTGAAGGACAAAGGCAGAGACCCAAAAACAAGATTCTGACGGAAATGGGCAGTCTTCGAAAAAAAAACAGAGTATATTTTTGAGTGAGAACTGTAAATGTTATTTTGAGCGATGGAAAAAGGGATATCCCAGAGTACTTTGAAAGAACAAACCTTGAGGTCATGATCGGCAAGCTGATTCATGAAAGTTTTATGATGTTTCCATGAAACTAATAGACGCTTCCATGTTGTACAATCAATCATTATTTTGATTTGTTTAGCCAAACAATGTAAAAACACTGCAATATGCATTAGGTTTCCATACCCAACTTGAAAGTTTAGCAACTATTGAAGAAGAGGCACAATTTGCGTTCAATATCGTTAAAATGGAAGTATCTTTGAACGATTTCCATTCTGAAAATCATACATTGATGAATAATAACGGAAAATGTGGGGAAGTTTTTCTTGACTCTCACGTCCAAGTCAACAGAATTGTTATGAGAGGACGAAAGACAAAAGGTTTATGAT